>NC_086318.1:14528516-14738816 GCF_036172605.1 Pelobates fuscus | reverse complement strand
TTCTAAAAATCCTGAAATGGATTACTCCACAAGGTTATAAACCAGATGAACATGAAAAACATGACATGGGGTGTTCTCTAATTATGGTGAATGTGCTTAATATATACTTTAGATACCAATACATCTTAATATTATCAATAACTAGGCATTAAACTATCTCTAATAAAAAATAAGTCACTTCAAATAAACCTTTATCCACTAAACAGTACCAAAATGATCTCATTATAGACATTATCACAAATATATTGAATATATTAATACATTGCAGATTGAATCACTATATACAATGGATATAAATGCCATCTGAATGTCATACACAATGACACTACAATACAAGTTAATACATAGCTCGATAACCTGAATTCTGCCAATATAGTACCACCACTGCCCCCTGAACCTGAAAAGAGAAGAATATCAAGCTTTATACTCTTTGAAAAACAATCGTAGCCTTATTATCAAACCGGCTGATAAGAGGGGAGCTGTGGTGGTCATGTACAGGACGTATTAGATTAAAGAGGTGGAACGTCAATTAGGAGATGAAGACACCTATGACGTATGATTTTGTATCTATCTTGGTGAGGAAAATAGATGTCCTGGTGGAGGAAGCATAGTCGCAAGGAATTATTAATAAGACCATCACGATGTACTTGATAAAGGAACATCCGGTTATGCCAACATTTTATGCATTACCTAAAATACATAAACAATTGATTAATCCCCTTGGCAGACCCATCGTGGTGAGTAATGATTCAGCCCTGCAGCCACTGTCAGTTTTTCTAGATAAAGTATAACGGCCCTTTGTTTGCAAGTTCAAATCCTACGTATCAGATAGCAGTAATGTGCTACATAAGCTATCCAATTTAAACATTGATTCACCATGCATTCTATTCACGTGGGATATCATGAGCCTCTATACCTCTAGTCCAAACAAGGGAGGTTTGCATGATATTAGGAATATTCTAAATGGGAGTGCAGATACCCAAAGTCAAATAGAATTTTTTAGGATCATTTTGGATGTTTTGCTGCATAATAATTATTTCCTATTTGGAGATGCTAGTTATAAGAAGTTGAGGGGTGTGATGATGGGGTCTAATATGGCTTCATCATACGCCAACCTATTCATGGATGGATTTAAAACCACACACGTGTATGTGCATGATTTATTCATTGAGCATGCGTGTGTGTGATGGCGAGATTCAGTTCACAATGGAGAGCAGTGAGACTGCCATTCAGTTTTTGGACTTAAGAATTATACGTAAAGGGAATGGCTTCTCCACAGATATATTCTCCAAGCCAACGGATAGAAATGATTTATTGTAATACACTAGCTGCCATCGTAAAGGAATAGTGATGCCCCGAACGGTTCGCTGGCGAATAGTTCCTGGCGAACATCGCTTGTTCGCGTTCGCCTCGGACGGCGAACATATGCGATGTTCGGTCCGCCCCCTATTCGTCATCATTGAGTAAACTTTTACCCTGTACCTCACAGTCAGCAGACACATTCCAGTCAATCAGCAGCAGACCCTCCCTCCCAGACCCTCCCACCTCCTGGACAGCATCCATTTTAGATTCATTCGGAAGCTGCATTCTTAGTGAGAGGAGGGACAGTGTAGCTGCTGCTGATTTAATAGGGAAATCGATAGCTAGGCTAGTGTATTCAGTGTCCACTACAGTCCTGAAGGACTCATCTGATCTCTGCTGTAAGGACAGCACCCCAAAAAGCCCTTTTTAGGGCTAGAACATCAGTCTGCTTTTTTTTGTGTGTGATGTAATTGCAGTTGCCTGCCTGCCAGCCTGTGTGTCAGGCTCACAGCATATACTGTGCCCACTTGCCCAGTGCCACCACTCACTCACTGGTGTCACAATAGCTTGCATTTAAAAAAAACAAAACTTTTTGACTGTAATATAATAGCAGTCAGTTTCCTTCACTAGTGTGCGTTTCAGGGCCTGCCCAGTGCCACCACTCACTCACTTGTGTCACAATAGCTTGCATTTAAAAAAAAAAAACTTTTTAGACTGTAATAAAATAGCAGTCAGTTTCCTTCACTAGTGTGCGTTTCAGGGCCTGCCCAGTGCCACCACTCACTCACTGGTGTCACAATAGCTTGCATTTAAAAAAAAAAAAAACTTTTTTGACTGTAATAGCATAGCAGTCAGTTTCCTTCACGCGTGTGGGTTTCAGGACCTGCCAGGGCGCAGTGTCACACCAGTGCAACTCATATCTGGTGTAACAGTAGTGTACATTTAAAAAAAAAAAATTGACCGTAATAGATTGAATAGCAGTTAGTTGTCTGCCAGCGTGTGTGTCAGGCTCACAGCGTATACTGTGCCCACTTGCCCAGTGCCACCACTCATATCTGGTGTCACAATAGCTTGCATTTAAGAAAAAAACAACTTTCTGGACTGTAATATAATAGCAGTCAGTTTCCTTCACGAGTGTGCATTTCAGGGCCCGCCCAGTGTCACCACTCACTCACTGGTGTCCCAATAGCTTGCATTAAAAAAAAAAAACCACTTTTTTGACTGTAATATAATAGCAGTCAGTTTCCTTCACAAGTGTGCGTTTCAGGGCTTGCCAATGCCACCACTCACTCACTGGTGTCACAATAGCTTGCATTTAAAAAAAAAAATTGTTTTTTTACTGTAATATAATAGCAGTCAGTTTCCTTCACTAGTGTGCGTTTCAGGGCCTGCCCAGTGCCACCACTCACTCACTGGTGTCACAATAGCTTGCATTTAAAAAAAAAAAAAACTTTTTTGAAATGTAATATAATAGCAGTCAGTTTCCTTCACGAGTGTGCGTTTCAGGGCCTGCCCAGTGCCACTACTCACTCACTGGTGTCACAATAGCTTGCATTAAAAAAAAACAAAACTTTTTGGACTGTAATATAATAGCAGTCAGTTTCCTTCACACGTGTGCGTTTCAGGGCCTGCCAGGGCACAGTGTCACACCAGTGCAACTCATATCTTTTGTAACAGCAGGGCCGGACTGGTCCACCGGGATACCGGGAAATTTCCCGGTGGGCCACGGCACCTGGGTGGGCTGGAGATGGAGAGGGAGCCCTGCTCCACATATTTTAATAATATTGCGGCCACCGGCCTCATGTCGGTGCCGCCGGGTGGCCGGTCCGGTGGCACACTCTGAGGTGATTACTCCCCTTGCGGCCGGCGGCCCCATCTCCTGTGCTGACAGCTATGCTGCTGTCAGTATCAGCGAGTGTGCCAAGCGGCCGCCTAACCGGTCCGGCAGCACACTCACTGATAATGACAGCCGTGCAGCTGTCAGCACAGGAGGACTGAGGGAGGGGGCAGAGCTAACTACCAAGCTCCCTCGCGATTCCCATAATTCCTAGCATCTACACATCATAGAGTAGGGATTACTCTATGATGTGTAGATGCTGGGAATTATGGGAACCGCGAGGGAGCATGGTAGTTAGCTCTGCCCCCTCCCTCAGTCCTCCTGTAAAAAGGTCAGAAGGGACACAGAAGGGGAAGGGGGGGAGACAAATAGAGGGGAAGGGGGGGGGGGCACATAGAGGGTTATGGGGGGACAAATAGAGGGGGAGGGGGGGCATATAGAGAGAAGGGGGCAAATAGAGGGGAAGGGGGAGACAAATAGAGGGGAAGGGGGACAAATAGAGGGGAGGGGGCAAATAGAGAGGAAGGGGGAGGCAAACAGAGGGGAAGGGGGGACAAATAGAGGGGAAGGGGGGACAAATAGAGGGGAGGGGGGGCAAATAGAGGGGAGGGGGCAAATAGAGGGGAAGGGGGGAGACAAATAGAGGGGATGGGGAGACAAATAGAGGGGAAGGGGGGAGAGACAAATAGAGGGGAAGGGGGGCAAATAGAGGGAAGGGGGAGACAAATAGAGGACAAGGGGGCAAATAGAGGGGAAGGTGGAGACAAATAGAGGGGAAGGGGGGAGACAAATAGAGGGGAAGGGGGGAGAGACAAATAGAGGGGAAGGGGGGAGACAAATAGAGGGGAAGGGTGGGCAAATAGAGGGGAGGGGGGAGACAAATAGAAGGAAGGGGGGCAAATAGAGGGGAAGGGGGGAAGGGGGGACAAATAGAAGGGAAGGGGGGCAAATAGAGGGGGAGGGGGGAGATAAATAGAGGGGACGGGTGGGACAAATAGAGGGGAAGGGGGGAGAGAAATAGAGGGGAAGGGGGGCAAATAGAGGGGAAGGGGAGGACAAATAGAGGGGAAGGGGAGAGACAAATAGAGGGGTAATAGAAACACAGGGGAAGGGGGGACACAGAGACTGAGGGGTAATAGAAAGACACCAGGTTGGGGGGGGGACAAAGAGACAGAGGGGTAACAGAGAGACAGGGGATGGGGGGACAAAGAGGGGTAATAGAGACAGAGGGGTATTAGAGAGACACAGGAGAAGGGGGGACACAGTGACAGATGGGGTAATAGAGAGACACAGGGGATGGGGGTACAAAGAGACAGATGGGTAAGAGAGAGACACAGGGAGGAGATGGGGAAGAGAGACACACTGAAGGTTTGTTGGGGGGACAAAGAGACATACAGTAGGGAAGGGGAACAAAGTGACACAAGATTTGTGGGAGGCAACGCTGGGCTGGGGAAAAAGAGACAGAGAGTGGCTGGGAGAAGAGAAAGAGGCACACAGAGTCTAGAGTTAGAAAGAGACACACAGATGAGATTTGGAAGGGGAAAAAGAGACAAAGTGGCTGGGGCTAAGAACAACACAAAAGAGGCTGGGGAAAGAGAAATACAGAGGCTGGAGAAGGGTAAAAAGAAACACACAGGGACTGGGATGAAGTAAAAGATGCACAAGGGTTGCTGTAAGAGGAAAAAAAGGAGACAATTGGAGACAAGATACACTAAACAAGGTAAAGGTAATAGACGTAAATTGATGTGATCCTGACAGTAATACACACACACATATATATATATATATGCATGTATATTGATGTGTGTATTAGTAACGTATAATTATGCCTATAATATTTACACATATAGTAATATACATTTATATATGCATAATACACACATAAATGTCATATATATATGTAATGAGCATGTATTGGCCCAGTCTTGTTGCTAGTTGCATACCCATGCACAATAACATATTCAAAGTGAAGAGCGCACCCATAGAACTTCTAAATAAACAAGATCACTTCATTTTTTTTAGTTGTGCAATTGCAGACATTCAGCATTTCAGTACCATTACTAAAATGTCCTTAATAGGCCAAAGTAGTTGTACTGAAACATTGATTACATGCAAATGTACGTCTACAATAAAGGCGCTCTTTTGTTTATTTTGAAGCCCTATATGCGTTCCTTCGTTGGAGTAAGAGTTTTAAATTTCAAGTTATTTTTTCACCCTCTATATCAGCACACTATGCTGGCGCGACGCATTATTGGGCTGGTATAGAATTTTTTACCGGCGCTGATTTTAGTTCCCAGTCCGGCCCTGTGTAACAGTAGTGTACATTTAAAAAATAAAAATAAAAATTTTTGACTGTAATAGATTGAATAGCAGTTAGTTGTCTGCAAGCGTGTGTGTCAGGCCCACAGAGTCTACTCTGCCAACTTCTGCCACTGTACAATGCCACTCATATCTGGTCTCACAGTAGCTTGCACGCATAGTACCACTAATCGAAAAAAAATGACAGGCAGAGGCAGACCACCCCGCAGGGGCCGTCGTGGTGCTGTGATTCCCTTTGGCCCTAGAATAATGCCCAGTGTTCAGAGGCCACGTACCCTGAACTCGAAAAGTTCTGAGGACATAGTTGACTGGCTAACACAGGACACCCAATCTTCTACAGCTTCCGCTCGGAAGCTTGACGCACCATCCTCCTCCAGCTTAGCTTCGGGCACCTCTCAAGTTACCACTCGCCCGCCTGCCGCCACCACCAACACTAGCACCACAGCAGCTTCACTTGGTATGTCAGAGGAGTTATTTACACATCAGGAAGAAATGTACACATTGGAAGAAATGAGTGATGCGCAAGCATTATTGCCAGAGGATGTAGATTAATGGGATATGTCTCAGTCAGGCAGCATTACACACATGGACGTACGGTGTGATGATGATGATGTTGTATCCGCTGCTGCTTCCTTTGCTGAGTTGTCAGATACTAGTGAAGCGGTTGATGATGACGATGCGTCCGTGGATGTCACGTGGGTGCCCACTAGAAGAGAAGAAGAACAGGGGGAAAGTTTAGAAAGGGAGACAGAGAGGAGGAGGAGGAGACGAGTTGGAAGCAGGGGGAGGTCGTCGCAAGGAGCTAGTGGCACAGTCAGACAGCATGCATCGGCACCCGGGGTCAGCCAGACAGCACGCCAATCAACGCATGCTGTTGCCACCACCAGAATGCCGTCATTGCAGAGCTCAGCATTGTGGCAATTTTTTTGTGTGTCTGCCTCTGACAACAGCGATGCCATTTGCAACCTGTGCCAAAAGAAACTGAGTTGTGGGAAGTCCAACACCCACCTAGGTACAACTGCTTTGCGAAGGCACATGATTGCACATCACAAACGCCTATGGAATCAACACAAACTCAAAGCCGCCATCCTCCTCCTGGTCCAGCATCTTCAGCCACGTTAACCACTGCTGTCCTCCTTGCCCCCTCTCAACCATACGCCCCTCCGTCTTTCGCCTTGAGCAGTGCTCATCTGCCCACAGCCAGGTGTCTGTCAAGGACATGTTTGAGCGTAAGAAGCCAATGCCACAAAGTCACCCCCTTGCCCGGCGTCTGACAGCTGGCTTGACTGAACTCTTAGCCCGCCAGCTTTTACCATACAAGCTGGTGGAGTCTGAGGCGTTCAAAAAATTTGTAGCTATTGGGACACCGCAGTGGAAGGTACCCGGCCAAAATTTCTTTGCACAAAAGGCAATCCCCAACCTGTACTCGATTGTGCAAACGGAAGTAATGGCATGTCTGGCACACAGTGTTGGGGCAAGGGTCCATCTGACCACTGATACCTGGTCTGCAAAGCATGGTTAGGGCAGGTATATCACCTACACTGCGCATTGGGTAAACCTGCTGACAGCTGCCAAGCATGGAATGCGTGGCTCTGCAGAGGAGTTGGTGACACCGCCACGACTTGCAGGCAGGCCTGCTGCCACCTCCTCTACTCCTCCTACTCCATCCTCTTCCATAACCTCCTCGGCTGAGTCCTCTTCTGCTGCTGTGTCTTGCTCCACATCAACGGCACCCCCCCAGCTCCCCAGGTACTATTCCACATCCCGGATACGGCAGTGTCACGCCGTCTTGGGGTTGACTTGCCTGAAAGCAGAGAGTCACACCGGACCAGCACTTCTGTCTGCCCTGAACGCACAGGTGGATCAGTGGCTGACTCCGCACCAACTGGAGATCGGCAAAGTGGTTTGTGACAACGGAAGAAATTTGTTGGCGGCATTGAATTTGGGCAAGTTGACACATGTGCCGTGCATGGCACATGTGTGTAATCTAATCGTACAACGCTTTGTGCATAAGTGCCCAGGCTTACAGGACGTCCTTAAGCAGGCCAGGAAGGTGTGTGGCCATTTCAGGCGTTCCTACACGGCCATGGTGCATTTTTCAGATATCCAGTGGCGAAAAAACATGCCAGTGAGGCGCTGGAATTCAACACTCCTAATGTTCGACCGCCTGCTCCAACAAGAAAAAGCCGTTAACGAGTATTTGTATGACCGGGGTGCTAGGACAGCCTCTGCGGAGCTGGGAATTTTTTTGCCACGTTACTGGACGCTCATGCGCAATGCCTGTAGGCTCATGCATCCTTTTGAGGAGGTGACAAACCTAGTCAGTCGCACCGAAGGCACCATCAGCGACATCATACCATTTGTTTTCTTCATGGAGCATGTCCTGCGAAGAGTGCTGGATCAGGCCATAGATGAGCGTGAAGAGGAAGAGTTGTGGTCACCATCACCACCAGAAACAGCCTTATCAGCATCGCTTGCTGGACCTGCGGCAACGCTGGAAGAGGATTGTGAGAAAGAGGAGTCAGAGGAGGTATGTGGCTTTGAGGAGGAGGAGGAAGACCAACCACAACAGGCATCCCAGGGTGCTCGTTGTCACCTATCTGGTACCCATGGTGTTGTACATGGCTGGGGAGAAAAACATGCCTTCAGTGAGATCACTGAGGACGAGGAACAGGACATGAGTAGCTCGGCATCCAACCTTGTGCAAATGGGGTCTTTCATGCTGTCGTGCCTGTTGATGGACCCTCGTATAAAAAGGCTGAAGAAGAACGACCTGTACTGGGTGTCCACGCTACTAGACCCCAGGTATAAGCAGAAAGTGCCTGAAATGTTACCGAATTACGGCAAGTCGGAAAGGATGCAGCAGTTCCAAAATCATTTAAAAAGTATGCTTTACACAGCGTATAAGGGTGATGTCACAGCACAACGGGAATCTAACAGGGGAAGAGGTGAAAGTAATCCTCCTCTTCCCATGACCAAGCCGGCAAGGACAGGATGCTTTACAGACGTGTTGTTGATGGAGGACACGCTGAACTTTTTAAGTCCTACGCATCACCACAGCCCTTCGGGGTCCACCCTCAGAGAACGACTCGACCGACAGGTAGCAGACTACCTCGCCTTAACTGCAGATATCGACACTCTGAGGAGCGATGAACCCCTTGACTACTGGGTGTGCAGGCTTGACCTGTGGCCTGAGCTATCCCAATTTGCGATAGAACTTCTGGCCTGCCCCGCTTCAAGTGTCCTGTCAGAAAGGACCTTCAGTGCAGCAGGAGGTATTGTCACTGAGAAGAGAAGTCGCATAGGTCAAAAAAGTCTAGATTACCTCACCTTTATTAAGATGAATGAGGCATGGATCCCGAAGGGACTGACAGTGGGCGATACATTCGACTAAAAAAGGCCTGATGAGCAGGGCCGGTGCAAGGATTTTTGCCGCCGTAGGCAAAAAAATTTTTGCCGCCCCCCCCATATGTCCTGCCCCCCATGTGACATCACAATGCCCCGCCCATATGCTCTGCCATATGGGCCAACGCCAGTCTTCACAAAGGGTCTTTTATCTGAAAAGACAGTGTGTTTACATTAAAAAGCCTACAGGCACAGGCTATAGACACCAGAACCACTACATTATGCTGTAGTGCTTCTGGTGACTATAGTATCCATTTAATGTGAGGTAAATTAGAAATTAGTGCCACTAATAATATATTGGATTGCCTACTTACCACCAGATGAGGACAAGAGGCTGATGATGGGCTCAGTCTGGCTCCACAGGTCTGGTGTAGAAGAGGCTCTCTGGAGACTGTTTTTAACAGTGCTCACAACAATTAACGAACAGGAAGCAGCTCCATTTTTTAGGGCCCCTTACACAGCTCAAGGTCTGGGCCCCCAGGGGGCATACGCCTACAATGCCCACCCATAAATCCACCTACATGGCCCATCCATGAGTTGGGGATGTTTTATGTGTGCAATTTGTGTAAGGGATGTAGTGTGTTTATAGGGGATGTAGTGTGTGTTTGCGTGTAAGGAATGCATTGTATGTTTCTGTGTGTGTGTGTGTAAGGGGTGCAAGGTTTGTTTCTGTGTATGTAATTTAATGCAGTGTGTGTCTGTAAGGGGGGCATTAATTATGTAAGAGAACGTAAGGGATGCATTGTGTGTTTCGGGTGTGTCTGTGTGTGAGTAGGAATGCATTGTATGTTTCTGTGTGTGTGTGGGGGGGGGATGCATTGTGTATGTGTGTAGTGTAAAAGAGAGGGTTTGTGGGGTAGGATAGGGACTGAGAGGGGAACAGCTCTTTATTTTTATTTTTTTTTAAATTCATAGTGCTCTCCCCTCCGGTCAATTATTGATTTCCCCCTCCCTTCTGTCCCTCTGTGTTCTCCCCTTCTGTCACTTAGTGCTCTCCCTTGGCCCCCTGTCCCCCTGCAGTCCCCCCTTGGTGGTCTTCTCACTCCCCCCTCCCCCCTTAGTGGTCCTCCCTCTCCCAAACCCCGTAGTAGACCTTCCCCTACTCCCCCCACCCCCTTAGTGGTAATCTCCCCCCCTTAGTGGTCCTTACCCTCCTCCCCTCTCCTTAGTAGTCCTCCCTCCTTACCCCCCTTTGATGGTCCTTCCCCCCCTTAGTGGTCCTCCCTCTCCCAAACCCCTAGTGGACCTCCCCTCCTCCTCCCTCAGTGGTCCTTACCTCCCCACCCCCGTTCCCCCTGTGTTCCTTCATCCCCCTCCCCAGTGGCCCTGACTCACGCCTCCCCAAGTGGTCCTTACTTCTCCCCTCCCCTAGTGGTCCTTACACTCCCCTCCCCTAGTGGTCCTTACTCCTCCCTCCCCTCCCCTAGTGGTCCTTACCCTCCCCTCCCCTAGTGGTCCTTACCCTCCCCTCATGGTCCTTACCCTCCCCTCCCCTCGTGGTCCTTACCCCCCCCCCTCGTGGTCCTTATCCCCCCTCCCTCCCCTAGTGGTCCTTATCCACCCCTCCCCTAGTGGTCCTTATCCCCCCCTCCCTCCCATAGTGGTCCTTATCCCCCCTCCCTCCCATAGTGGTCCTTATCCCCCCTCCCTCCCATAGTGGTCCTTATCCCCCCCTCCCTCCCATAGTGGTCCTTATCACCCCCCCTCCCTCCCATAGTGGTCCTTATCACCCCCCTCCCTCCCATAGTGGTCCTTATCCCCCCTCCCTCCCCTGGTGGTCCTTATCCCCCCCTCCTCCCCTGGTGGTCCTTATCCCCCCCTCCCTCCCATGGTGGTCCTCCCCCCCCCTCCCTCCCATGGTGGTCCTTACCACCCCTCCCATGGTGGTCCTTACCACCCCTCCCATGGTGGTCCTTACCCCCTCCCTCCCATGGTGGTCCTTACCCCCTCCCTCCCATGGTGGTCCTTACCCCCTCCCTCCCATGGTGGTCCTTACACCCCCCCCCCGCACCCCCCCTCCTATGGTGGTCCTTACCCTCCCCTCTGCCCATGTAGCGTGGCCGGGCGGCGCGGAACGCTGGACAGGAACCTCTGTTTCCTGTACCCGGCCGCCGGCGGAATGACAGGAAGTGCTCACAGAGGGGGACGTAACAGGGTGTCACGGCTGCCGGCCCGCCGCGTGATATTTAAATCCCTAGCTCACCCCAGTACCTTGCCCTGTCGTGGTTTCCTGTTCCTGGTTTCCTGAGAGTGCTTTATCATTGTGAATCTGATTTCCTGGTATCCTGATCTTGGCTCTTCCCTGGTTATTCTGAATACTGGTTTCCCTGACTTGGCTTGTGTAAACGGTATTGTGTATTTTCTGGCTTCCTTGACCTCGGCTTTCCCTTTGACCATTCTCTGTCTTAGTATTAGTCCGGCCATTCTAAGTTCCGGTTTACGCTCTGTCCTTTTATTTTCCTTTTCTTGCCTATGTATATGTTTACATAGTTTCTGCGTGCTGGACCACACTAGTAGTCGCGACATTGGGATTAAACTGATGAGAATAGTACTACTTAACACACCACTCCTATCTGGTGGCACATTAGATTGCACGCGCAGTGCCCCAAATTTGAAGTAGGAGGACCGACAAAGCATCTTTTTCCATCTCCCGGTTCCTAAAATCTATGCCATATACACGTCTCCTGATAGGGGACGTAACAGGGAATGAACTGATAGGAGTGGTGTGTTAAGTAGTACTATTCCTATCAGTTTAATCCCTGTTACGTCCCCTATCAGGGGACGTGTATATGGCATAGATTTTAGGAACCGGGAGATGGAAAAAGATGCTTGGTCGGTCCTCCTACTTCAAATTTGGGGCACTGCGCATGCAATCTAATGTGCCACCAGATAGGAGTGGTGTGTTAAGTAGTACTATTCCTATCAGTTCATTCCCTATTACGTCCCCTATCAGGGGACGTGTATATGGCATAGATTTTAGGAACCGGGAGATGGAAAAAGATGCTTGGTCGGTCCTCCTACTTCAAATTTGGGGCACTGCGCGTGCAATCTAATGTGCCACCAGATAGGAGTGGTGTGTTAAGTAGTACTATTCCTATCAGTTTAATCCCTGTTACGTCCCCTATCAGGGGACGTGTATATGGCATAGATTTTAGGAACCGGGAGATGGAACAAGATGCTTGGTCGGTCCTCCTACTTCAAATTTGGGGCACTGCGCATGCAATCTAATGTGCCACCAGATAGGAGTGGTGTGTTAAGTAGTACTATTCCTATCTGGTGGCACATTAGATTGCATGCGCAGTGCCCCAAATTTGAAGTAGGAGGACCGACCAAGCATCTTGTTCCATCTCCCGGTTCCTAAAATCTATGCCATATACACGTCCCCTGATAGGGGACGTAACAGGGATTAAACTGATAGGAATAGTACTACTTAACACACCACTCCTATCTGGTGGCACATTAGATTGCACGCGCAGTGCCCCAAATTTGAAGTAGGAGGACCGACCAAGCATCTTTTTCCATCTCCCGGTTCCTAAAATCTATGCCATATACACGTCCCCTGATAGGGGACGTAATAGGGAATGAACTGATAGGAATAGTACTACTTAACACACCACTCCTATCTGGTGGCACATTAGATTGCATGCGCAGTGCCCCAAATTTGAAGTAGGAGGACCGACCAAGCATCTTTTTCCATCTCCCGGTTCCTAAAATCTATGCCATATACACGTCCCCTGATAGGGGACGTAACAGGGATTAAACTGATAGGAATAGTACTACTTAACACACCACTCCTATCTGATGGCACATTAGATTGCACGCGCAGTGCCCCAAATTTGAAGTAGGAGGACCGATCAAGCATCTTTTTCCATCTCCCGGTTCCTAAAATCTATGCCATATACACGTCCCCTGATAGGGGACGTAACAGGGATTAAACTGATAGGAATAGTACTACTTAACACACCTTATAATAACGCAAAGAGAGGCAACGCAGAGAGAGGAGTCTGAAGAAGAGGAGTCAGAGGAGGAAGGTGGCTTTGAGGAGGTGGAAGACCAAACACAGCAGGCGTCCCAGGGCGCTTGTTGTCACCTTTCGGGGACCCTTGGTGTTGTACGTGGCTGGGTGGAGGAAGAGACCTTCAATGACATCAGTGAGGACAAGGAACAGGACATGGCTAGCTTGGTATCCAACCTTGTGCAAATGGGGAGTTTGCGGTAGTACAAATGGACTGTTTGCGGTTGTTTGCGGTGCGTTAAACGGGGAGTTTGGTCTGTCACTGTGAAGCGGGCGTAACCATTACACTACCTGATCAATACAACATCATACCTGATGTTTTAAAGCACGTTATTCCAAACAATTTAGGAATGTTAGGTGATTTATGCCCTTTATGGATTAAAACCAGACTCTGCATCAACTATGTAATTTTCCATTTGAGTTTTGCCATGGATCCCCCTCCGGCATGCCACAGTCCAGGTGTTAGTCCCCTTGAAACAACTTTTCCATCACTATTGTGGCCAGAAAGAGTCCCCGTGGGTTTTAAAATTTGCCTGCCCATTGAAGTCTATGGCGGTTCGCCCGGTTCGCCCGTTCGCGAAAGTTTGCGGAAGTACGCGTTCGCCGTTTGCGAACCCGAAAATGTTATGTTCGCGACATCACTATAAAGGAACCATTGAGTCACTGCTTCATAGTCAATATACAGGCGTGGCCAGAAATATGTCAGATATTTAATCACATTTATGACGTCTTGAACCCCCACAGATGTAATATAGCTGGTTACAGGATAGTGCGCCCCTTGTTCGGTAGATTGAAACTCCCGAACGCCATTCGTGTACAATTCGTGGAAAAGGGGCAAATGGGACTTCCATGGGGAACCAGGGATTGCTGGAGAGCCATGCCGAAAATAGTTCCAGGCGCTCGGCGCGTAAGTCCCGCTGGCCGACCGTTCGAGAGATTCTACGTTCTAAATTGCTACCCAGGTTGGTTCTCGTTCGGTAAAATAGATATTTTACCGAACAAGGGATTTTGATGAATTAAAGTACCAAACAACTAACAATAAAAAGTAGAGGATTCCACAAACAAAGTAGCAGGGGGGGAAAGTACCGAATGCATGGAGGGTGATTCTTCACAGTAGTGTAATTGTGTATAATTGGCATTTATATCCAGTGGATTTAGTGATTTAATCTGCAATATTCAATATATATGTGATAATGTCTATAGTGAGATCATTTTGGTATTGTTTAGCTGATGAAGGTTTATTTGAAATGGCTTTTTTTTATTTTTATTCCTAGTTAATGATAATATTAAGATTTGAGAAATAAGAGAACACCTCATGTCATGTTTTTCATGTTCATCTGGTTTATAACCTTGTGGAGTAATCCATGTCAGGATTCTTAGGAGCTCAATGCTGATTTGATTACTCAAGTGATCTATTCATTAATCAATTTAAAGGGTATATATACCTAATGAAATGTGGCACTTGTTATGCATGATTAAGGCTCCATAGAGCCAAAATGTTTCACTTATTTGTGTGGAAACTTACCCTCTAATAATGCACCATCTATAACCTTGGAGTGTCGCCTGTGTCTTTCACTATTTGCTTTACTTATACTTGAGTGCATATTAAGTGCATGCAACACACGCAAAATTATTATTATTATTATAATTAAATTATTATTATTAAATGGAGGAGTTCCGTGTCTGTGGAACGCACGATACGAGGTGGAACACAAGCAAATCCGGAAATGGGATTAAAAATGAAGCTTTGAACGCAAGTGAGAAATTACAACCCTCACGTGGACATACAGAAGGTAGAGGCAGAACATGAATGATGACAGTTCTTTTAAAGGATGTTACATCAGAAGTGAACAGGAAGTTTCATTGTTCATTCCGTTAACAACAGACAGGCTGCTGTTTGGACAGAAAATTGGGCTCGATCAAAGAAAACCTTAACAGGGGACTGCCCTGTCCATTGTCATCGGGAAAGTGCCTGCAATTCCAAACACATGGCATCTCCCATGTCAGCATGTGATGTTGTTTTTATTGATTTGTACAACATTTTTCGTTTATTTAGAAGGAAAAGGCTTTTTGGTCCTGGTCTCCCTGAATAAACGAAAGCAAGAGTATAATGCACACACTAAAAAAGGGGGGGATACTTTCTGCAGGGTACTCCAGAAAGGGAGGGCCAATCTCTGGAGACATCATATGGAAGGACATCATATGGAAGGAAAGATAAATGTCCAGGCAAACCTGAGATTTCTTCTAAAAGGCAGTCTTTTATAGGGAACAAAAAGAGTGGAGACAACTTTTCGGGCTTTGCTCTGAGCCTTTATCAAGACTTGAGCCAACCGTCGTCTCAACTTTTTGTTCCTAATAAAAGACTGGCTTTTAGAAGAAACCAAAGGTGTGCCTGGATATTTATCTTTTCTTCAATCTAGTCTCCCTGAATGACAGGGTTGGTGCCTCTGATTCTAAACAACAGTGATGGCGCGTCCATTACTTTTCATTCATTCCTGTAAGTGCAATTTATGTACATAATTTGTATCTGGAATTTCGACACTATGCATTTGTCCTTTTTCTGTTGCTCAAGTAACCTGGAGGAAGCGGAAAAGTTATTATACCTAGTTTAGGAGATATACCTACAATCAAATCACTGAGTACAATAGTTCACAGGTATGCCTTTGGTGTATATACAGTATTGCCCTATGGTCTGTCTATTTTGTACTTGTAGATATTTCTGCTTTATGGTATTTTCTACACTCTGTCTATTATTTTAAAAAAAAAAATGTTTAATTGTTTAGGTACAGGCCTCAACCCTCTCCTCAAAGCACACCTAACGGTCCAGGATTTAGGGATTACCTGGGTGTATCTAAGGTGTTTAATAAAAACTAAAAAACTAAAAACACCTTAGCCTCTAGGGTGTTTTTATTTCTTTTTCTAAACACCTTAGTGACACCCAGGTAATCCCTAAATCCTGGACTGTTAGGTGTGCTTTGAGGAGAGTAATATATATCGTACTGTAATATATGAATCTGTAATAATCTTCCAGCAAATTCTTTAATTCTCTAGAAGCTGAATGTTGTTTGTCGTGTATTTTGCTCGAGGCCTTGTTTCTCGTATTATTATGATCTTGGCATATCCAGCTGCTCAAAACTGTCACGGTTAAATAGCTGGGGTCCACAATGACCCATGAAACAGTAATAACTGTGACAGAAAACAAAGCATTTATACATAATATCCACCTCCATTGTCTCCATGTAAGGAAAGAAAAGGAAAGCAATAAATAAAAAAAAAAAAAATGACTATGCGATTATCTGTTAGTAATTTATTTGCGATACGAAAAAATGTAGAGTGTGAGAATATTAGTAACTCTCTGATCTCTGAAATGGAAACTCGAATTGACTTTCCATGAATTCTGGAGAAAGCTTTGTTCCTTGGGGGAAATAGAATGCTTGAAATTCACTATTAAAGCTGGTTCTTTGAATGCACCGCAGGGAAATCACTGCTCTCTAATTGTTGCTTTTCAAGGAAATCTAAAATGGGTTTATGGAGATGAAGATTAAGATCTAAGCTGAGAATTTGGACCTCATCTCATTTTGACACACTGTAACTGGTCATTCAATAATCATTTTTCACTGTTCTAGACACATTCTTGAATATTTTTACAAACCAGCAGTATTACATAACAAGAAGAATGCATTGGCAGAAAAATTGCTGTTGTTGTGTGTCCTGCTCTTACTAGTGATGTTAATGGTTTTGACATCTAGGCATAGCAAACCATAATAAAGAATGATCCCGAAACTGACCACCTGGGGATGTGAGAAGTGCAATATGTACACTGATCAGCCACAATATTAAAACAACCTGCTGTATATCTTAGAAGTCACTGTCATGCTGCCAAAACATTGAGACATGAACTCCACAAGGCATAGATTTGTTGTTCCAGCACATCCCACAGATGCTCAAATGGAATGAGATTTGGTGACTTGAAGGCCAAAGCATCACCTTGAACTCTGTCATCTTCCACAAACCATTCCTGTACAATTTTTACAGTTTGGTAGGTTGCATAATCCTGCCTTGGTCTGCAACAATTTCTAGGTAGGTGGTTCATGTTAAAGAAACATATTCATAATTACCAGGACCAAGGTTTCCCAGCAGAATATTGGGCAGAGAATAACACTGCCTCTCAGGGCCTGCTTTCTTCCCATAGTGCATCGTGCTGCCATATCTTCCCTAATTAAATGACACACACACATACACAGCCATTCACCTGATCTAAGAGAAATGTGATTCATCAGACCAGACAACCTTCTTCCATTGCTCCATGATCCAGTTTTGACCCACACGTCCCCATTAAAGGCAATTTTGGTGGTGGACAAGGGTCATCATGATCACTCTGCAGTTACACAGCCTCATATGCAACAAATTGTGATGCACTGTGTGTACTAACACCCTTCTATCATGGTCAAAATTTCAGCAATTTGAGCTTCACTAGCTCTTCTGTGTGATCAAACCAGATGGGCCAGCCTTTTCTCCCCTTGCGCATTAATGAGCCTTGGGCACCCATTACCGTTCATCAGTTGTCCTCCCTTGCATTACCTTTGGTAGGTACTAACCACTGCACACCAGGAACATCGCACAAGACTTGTTCTGACTCCGTTGTCTAGCCATCATAATTTGACCCTTGTCAAAGTCACTCAGATGTTTTTCTGGCAAATTTTTCCTACTTCCAAGACATGAAATTCAAGAACTAACTGTTAACTTGCTGCCCAATATATCCCACCATTGACAAGCACCATTGTTATGATATAATCAATGTTCAGCTTGCTGAAGTGCTTTACATGTAAGGAGTATCCCGTTATCTTTGTACTTTTTTAAACAGCCATGAAGAGCTGCCTAAAGCACGTCAGGGCTCTTGTGTAACCCGGACTTGGAGATTTTACCATTTCAAATATTGACACTATTTGCTAACAAGTACAAGGAAGGATTTCTCTTCTCATCCTTGTTATAGATCCAGGTACATTGAATGGCTTTTGGCAGTTGCTCTGTCTAGCGATAGTTAGTTTTGGCTTGAATCCCAAGTCAAGGTGTCCTCGAAGGCACAAATCAGCAGACTACACAGCAGCAGCAAACCCAGGAGCAGTCGGTTAACACTCTGCAAATTAGCAAAGAGATAGTCAGCTTTGGGCTGGTCCTCTCTGTCATGGCAAGGGTGCATTATTCATTATTACACTATGGAATATTATCCTTTAATGTAATTTATGTAGTGTCTGCCTGGTAGAGATGGAATATTGTCAATCTCAAAAGTGGTTAGTTTGATTGTATGAAAGGTCAGATGACAGAAGGGGCAATGTAAATAGCATAGGAATATAAAAGGGGTTCTACCATAGGGATGGATCCTGTGAATTAATCAAAGGCTCTGCAAGATGTGAGATTCTATACTTGAAAATCCTGAATGTCTGTCTTCAGCCATATGGCCTGCACTTCTTAATTGATGAATCAATCTCTTTAATATGTTAACGGACATTAGCCTTGTTCCAGTACCATATCCAAAAGAAAAAAACATTCATATTTTTGTTATAGTTGGAATGTGACAAGCTCCATCTTCTAAACAAGCCCAAACATGTTTGGCATAACTTAACCATAAGGGAAAGGGATTGTAATGTCCGCTATATTGGATCGCAAGTAAGGTGTATGACATATCTATGGAATGGAAAAATAATAACAAATCCGCAGATGCAATTATTATTTCTGTGGCAGGTACATAAGAGAAGATAGACTGGGTAACTCCTCCAAAGGACCACTTCCTAGCTGGAACAGGGGACAAACCACAGCACTTCTGCCCACAGTCGCTGTGGCTTGATTGGGGCCCTGGAACCACTCTCTCCTGGAGCCGAATGGGGATTTCGCTCTAGCAACTAGGGATCAACCGATATTGATTTTTTTAGAGCTAATACCGATAATCTGTGAACTTTCAGGCCGATAACGTACCGATATTCTGTACATTTACCATTTAAAAAAAATAAACTATTTCTAAAAGGTAAATGCACAAAATATACATGCCACATGTAAATGATGCAGTGTGTTTAGACAGGGGATCTGTGTATATTTGTGTAGTGGATGCAGTTTGTATTTGTGCAGTGTGTATATAATTAATGCAGTGTGTATTTGTGTAGTGTGTATATAATGAATGCAAAGTGTGTTCGTGTAGTGTCTATAGGGAATGCAGTGAGTGTTTGTGTAGTGTGTATATATAGTATATAGTATATATAGTGAAAAAATACCCCTTTCTGTCTCAGTAGAGATTTTTGCCAGAGGCTCAAGGAAGCAAGGTGAATGATTAGAGTTAGGACCCACCTAGGGGGGTCTGCCTTGACATTGGCAGGTGGGCTCATCCTCTCATGGCCATTGGAGGTAACTAAAAAACCTCCATTTGTTTAAAAATACATAGGGATTAAGGAGAGAGCGCAGGTAACTTGTTTTTCTTTGGTTTTTACTATATATAGGGAATGCAGAGTATGTGTGTTTGTGTAGTGTGCGTATAGTGAATGTAGTGTGTGGTGTGTGTATAGTGAATGCAGTGCATGTGTAGTGTGCATGAAGTGAATGCAGTGTGTGTACAGTGAATGCAGTGTGTGTGTGTAGTGAATGCAGTGTGTGTATATAATGAATGCAGAGTGTGTGTGTTTGTGTAGTGTGTGTATATAATGAACGCAGAGTGTATGTGTTTGAGAAGTGTGTGTATAGTGAATGCAGTGTATTTGTGTAGTGTGTGTATATAATGCAGAGTGTGTGTGTTTCTCTAGGTATGTAATTTGTGTAAAATGGGGTGGGGCATTTTTAATGTAATTTTACCTTTTTTTTTTATTTAGTACCCCCTCCCTGCTTCTTACTTGGCCTGGTGGTCCGGTGGCATGGACTGTGCAGTGGGGGCCCAGCAAGCTCTTACTTACCTTCGCAGCACTCCCTTCACATCCCCTGTTTAAATCGTGCGGCCTGTGTGCCGCGCGGAGCGTTGCCATGGTAACCCGTGGCAACGCTCTGACGGCTGCAGGACTCGCGAGATTTACACAGGGGAGCTGAAGGGAGCTGCTGGGAAGGTAAGTAAGAGCTTGCTAGGCCCCCCAGGACCACCGGGCTTGTAATGTGCCCGGTGGTCCTGGTATGTATTATCGGCAATATTGGTATCTTTATTGGCCATTAGAGATGTCGAGAACATAAAATTTTCCGTTCGCGAACGGCAAACGCGAATTTCCGCAAATGTTCGCGAACGGGCAAACCGGGCGAACCGCCATAGACTTCAATAGGCAGGTGAATTTTAAAACCCACAGGGACTCTTTCTGGCCACAATAGTGATGGAAACGTTGTTTCAAGGGGACTAATACCTGGACTGTGGCATGCCGGATGGGGATCCATGGCAAAACTCCCATGGAAAATTACATAGTTGATACAGAGTCTGGTTTTAATCCATAAAGGGCATAAATCACCTAAAATTCCGAAATTGTTTGGAATAATGTGCTTTAAAACATCAGGTATGATGTTGTATCGATCAGGTAGTGTAAGGGTTACGCCCGCTTCACAGTGACAGACCAAACTCCCCGTTTAACGCACCGCAAACAGTCCATTTGCACGACCACAAACTCCCCAGTCGCACAAGGTTGGATACCAAGCTAGCCATGTCCTGTTCCTTGTCCTCACTGATGTCATTGAAGGTCTCTTCCTCCACCCAGCCACGTACAACACCAAGGGTCCCCGAAAGGTGACAACAAGCCTGGGACGCCTGCTGTGTTTGGTCTTCCACCTCCTCAAAGCCACCTTCCTCCTCTGACTCCTCTTCTTCAGACTCCTCTCTCTGCATTACCTCTCTCTGTGTTATTATAAGGTGTGATAAGTAGTACTATTCCTATCAGTTTAATCCCTGTTAAACCTGTTAGGTCCTCCTACTTTAAATTTGGGGCACTGTGCGTGCAATCTAATGTGCCACCAGATAGGAGTGATGTGTTAAGTAGTACTATTCTTATCAGTTTAATCCCTGTTACGTCCCCTATCAGGGGACGTGTATATGGCATAGATTTTAGGAACCGGGAGATGGAAAAAGATGCTTGGTCGGTCCTCCTACTTCAAATTTGGGGCACTGCGCATGCAATCTAATGTGCCACCAGATAGGAGTGGTGTGTTAAGTAGTACTATTCAGTTTAATCCCTGTTACGTCCCTCTCATCAGTCGAATGTATCGCCCACTGTCCATCCCTCATTCATCTTAATAAAGGTGAGGTAATCTAGACTTTTTTGACCTAGGTGACTTCTCTTGTCAGTGACAATACCTCCTGCTGCACTGAAGGTCCTTTCTGACAGGACACTTGAAGCGGGGCAGGCCAGAAGTTCTATCGCAAATTGGGAAAGCTCAGGCCACAGGTCAAGCCTGCACACCCAGTAGTCAAGGGGTTCATCGCTCCTCAGAGTGTCGATATCTGCAGTTAAGGCGAGGTAGTCTGCTACCTGTCGGTCGAGTCATTCTCTGAGGCTGGACCCCGAAGGGCTGTGGCGATGCGTAGGACTTAAAAAGTTCTGCATGTCCTCCATCAACAACACGTCTGTAAAGCGTCCTGTCCTTGCCGGCGTGTTCGTGGGAGGAGGAGGATTACTTTCACCTCTTCCCCTGTTAGATTCCCGTTGAGCTGTGACATCACCCTTATACGCTGTGTAAAGCATACTTTTTAATTTATTTTGGAACTGCTGCATCCTTTCTGACTTGCGGTAATTCGGCAACATTTCAGGCACTTTCTGCTTATACCGGGGGTCTAGTAGCGTGGACACCCAGTACAGGTCGTTCTCCTTCAGCCTTTTTATACGAGGGTCCCTCAACAGGCACGACAGCATGAAAGACCCCATTTGCACAAGGTTGGATGCCGAGCTACTCATGTCCCGTTCCTCGTCCTTAGTGATTTCACTGAAGGTATGTTCTTCCCCCCAGCCACGTACAACACCACGGTACCAGATAGGTGACAACGAGCACCCTGGGATGCCTGTTGTGGTTGGTCTTCCTCCTCCTCCTCAAAGCCACATTCCTCCTCTGACTCCTCTTCCTCACAATCCTCTTCCAGCGTTGCCGCAGGTCCAGCAAGCGATGCTGATAAGGCTGTTTCTGGTGGTGATGGTGACCACAACTCTTCCTCTTCACGCTCATCTACAGCCTGATCCAGCACTCTTCGCAGGGCATGCTCCAGGAAGAAAACAAATGGTATGATGTCGCTGATGGTGCCTTCGGTGCAACTGACTAGGTTTGTCACCTCCTCAAAAGAACGCATGAGCCTACAGGCATTGAGCGTCCAGTAACGTGGCAAAAAAAATCCCAGCTCCGCAGAGGCTGTCCTAGCACCCCGGTCATACAAATACTCGTTAACGGCTTTTTCTTGTTGGAGCAGGCGGTCGAACATTAGGAGTGTTGAATTCCAACGTGTCGGGCTGTCGCAAATCAAGCGCCTCACTGGCATGTTTTTTCGCTGCTGGATATCTGAAAAGTGCGCCATTGCCATGTAGGAACGCCTGAAATGGCCACACACCTTCCTGGCCTGCTTCAGGACGTCCTGTAAGCCAGGGTACTTGTGCACTAAGCATTGTACGATCAGATTACACACATGTGCCATGCACGGCACATGTGTCAACTTGCCCAAATTCAATGCCGCCAACAAATTTCTTCCGTTGTCAAACCACTTTGCCGATCTCCAGTTGGTGCGGAGTCAGCCACTGATCCACCTGTGCGTTCAGGGCGGACAGGAGTGCTGGTCCGGTGTGACTCTCTGCTTTCAGGCAAGTCAACCCCAAGACGGCATGACACTGCCATATCCGGGATGTGGAATAGTACCTGGGGAGCTGGGGGGGTGCCGTTGATGTGGAGCAAGACGCAGCAGCAGAAGAGGACTCAGCTGAGGAGGTTATGGAAAAGGATGAAGTAGGAGGAGTAGAGGAGGTAGCAGCATGCCTGCCTGTAAGTCGTGGCGGTGTCACCAACTCCTCTGCAGAGCCACGCATTCTATGCTTGGCAGCTGTCAGCAGGTTTACCCAATGCTCAGTGTAGGTGATATACCTGCCCTAACCATGCTTTGCAGACCAGGTATTAATGGTCAGATGGACCCTTGCCCCAACACTGTGTGCCAGAGATGCCATTACCTCCTTTTGCACATTCGAGTACATGTTGGGGATTGCCTTTTGTGCAAAGAAATTTCGTCCGGGTACCTTCCACTGCGGTGTCCCAATAGCTACAAATTTTTGGAACGCCTCAGACTCCACCAGCTTGTATGGTAAAAGCTGGCGGGCTAAGAGTTCAGACAAGCCAGCTGTCAGATGCCGGGCAAGGGGGTGACTTTGTGACATTGGCTTCTTACGCTCAAACATGTCCTTGACAGACACCTGACTGTGGGCAGATGAGCAGGAACTGCTCAAGGCGAGAGATGGAGTGGTGGATTGTTGAGAGAGGGCAAGGAGGACAGCAGTGGTTGACGTGGCTGAAGATGCTGGACCAGGAGGAGGATGGCGGCTTTGAGTTTGTGTGCTGCTTGTACTCATGTGTTGATCCCATAGGTGTTTGTGATGTGCGATCATGTGCCTTTGCAAAGCTGTTGTACCTAGGTGGGTGTTGGACTTCCCACGACTCAGTTTCTTTTGGCAAAGGTTGCAAATGGCATCGCTGTTTTCAGAGGCAGACACACACAAAAAAATGCCACACTGCTGAGCTCTGCAATGACGGCATTCTGGTGGTGGCAACAGCATGCGTTGATTGGCGAGCTGTCTGACTGACCCCTGGTGCCGATGCATGCTGTCTGACTGTGCCACTAGCTCCTTGCGACGACCTCCCCCGGCTTCCAACTCTCTGTCTGTCTCCCCATCTGAACTTTCCCCCTGTTCTTCTTCACTTCTAGCGGGCACCCACGTGACATCCACAGATGCATCGTCATCATCAACCGCTTCACTTGTATCTGACAACTCAGCAAAGGAAGCAGCAGCGGGTACAACATCATCATCATCATCACACCGTACGTCCATGTGTGTAATGCTGCCTGACTGAGACATATCCCTGTTATCTACATCCTCTGGCAATAATGGTTGCGCATCACTCATTTCTTCCAACTGATGTGTAAATAACTCCTCTGACAGATCAAGTGAAGCGGCTGTGGTGCTAGTGTTGGTGGTGGCGGCAGGCGGGCAAGTGGTAACTTGAGAGGTGCCCAAAGCTTAGTTGGAGGAGGATGGTGCGTCAATGTTCCAAGCGGAAGCTGTAGAAGATTGGGTGTCCTGTGTTAGCCAGTCAACTATGTCCTCAGAACTTTTCGAGTTCAGGGTACGTGGCCTCTGAACACTGGGCTTTATTCTAGGGCCAAAGGGAATCACAGCACCACGACCACGACGGCCCTTGCGGGGTGGCCTGCCTCTGCCTGTCATTTTTTTTTCGATTAGTGGTACTATGCGTGCAAGCTACTGTGACAACAGATATGAGTGGTACTGTGCACTCGCAGAAGTTGGCAGAGTAGACGCTGTAGGCCTGACACACACGCTTGCAGACAACTAACTGCTATTCAATCTATTACAGTCAAAATTTTATTTTTTATTTTTCAATTTACACTACTGTTACACCAGATATGAGTTTCACTGGTGTGACATTGTGCCCTGGCAGGCCCTGAAATGCACACGTGTGAAGGAAACTGACTGCTATTATTTCACAGTCAAATTTCTAGTTTTTTTTTTTAAATGTACACTACTGTTACACCAGATATGAGTTGCACTGGTGTGACACTTTGCCCTGGCAGGCCCTGAAACGCACACGCATGAAGGAAACTGACTGCTATTATTTCACAGTCAAAAAAGTGTTTTTGTTTTTTTAATGTACACTACTGTTACACCAGATATGAGTTGCACTGGTGTGACACTGTGCCCTGGCAGGCCCTGAAACGCACATGTGTGAAGGAAACTGACTGCTATTATATTACAGTCAAAAATGTTTTTGTTTTTTTAAATGCAAGCTATTGTGACACCAGATATGAGTGGTGCCACTGGGCAAGTCGGCACAGTATACGCTGTGAGCCTGACACACTCGCTGGCAGGCAGGCAACTGCAATTAGATTACACAGGGGAAAAAAAAGCAGACTGATGTTTTAGCCCTAAAAAGGGCTTTTTCGGGTGCTGTCCTTACAGCAGAGATCAGACGAGTCCGTCAGGACTGTAGTGGACACTGAATACACTAGCCTAGCTATCGATTCCCCTATTAAATCATCAGCAGCTACACTGTCCCTCCTCTCACTAAGAATGCAGCTTCCGAATGAATCTAAAATGGATGCTGTCCAGGAAGTGGGAGAGTCTGGGAGGGAGGGTCTGCTGCTGATTGGCTGGAATGTGTCTGCTGACTGTGAGGTACAGGGTCAAAGTTTACTCAATGATGATGAATAGGGGGCGGACCGAACATCGCATATGTTCGCCCGCGGTGGCGAACGCGAACAAGATATGTTCGCCAGGAACTATTCGCCAGCGAACTATTCGGGACATCTCTATTGGCCATTACCGATATTGCCGAAAATACTGAATATCGGCAGATAATATCGGCCAGACCGATAATCGGTTGATCCATACTAGCAACCCCCAGACACTGGACAACACTCAGTCCTGGGAGCTCTAGTCCTGGAACCGCTCCCTCCTAGGGTCGAATGGAGAATTCCCTCTAGACACTCCCAGGCACTTGATGACACTCAGTCCTGGGAGCTATAGTCCTTACAAGGACTTTCCCCGTTGAATCCTCCACACTGGAATAGTGATTAAAAACAAATACACAATTACATTGGCTCTTAGATCCAGGACACTCCCATACATACTCAGATAATCCCTCCTCTGTGCCTGGGAGATAATTGGATCAGGAACTGTACTAATATAATCAAATTATCTCCTATCACAGAAAAAACATACTTTTTCCCAAACACCCCAAAAGTACACTAAGAATACATAAAAGCCCCACAAATGTTACATCCCCTGATTTCTTTTGAATTCACTTTGATTTCTCTTTTTAGTTAATAGCCCTGTCTATGTAGGGCCCTATCTTAGCACGCATATGGGATTTGGTTTTAGGTGATAGCTGATTTTAGCATTTTTTTACATTTCATTTTTTGTTTGTGCTGTTCCTTAATCTGTATTTTGTATTTATTTAGGGCTTTGCAGCACAACTGCTGAGCAATGCACGTTCTGGGTGTGCTGCCCTCCATGTGATCTTAGTGTCCGATTACAGCAATGGAATGCCTAATAATGAGCTTGCGCTGTCCTGCCCAAGGAAAGTCCCCAGTATTCCTGGATGCAGAAACTGGGACAGCTGGACAAAACTCCAAAATCAAGGCTGTACCACCAAAATCGGGACTGCACCACAGAAATCGGGGCAGTACCACAGAAATCGGGACTGTACCACTGAAATTGGGGCTGTACCACCAAAATCGGGACTGTACCACAGAAATCTGTACCACAGAAATAGGGACTGTACCACAGAAATTGGGGCTGTACCATTGAAATCGGGGCTGTACCACCAAAATCGGGACTGTACCACAGAAATCTGCACCACAGAAATCAGGACTGTACCACAGAAATCGGGGCTGTACCACCGAAATTGGGGCTATACTACCAAAATCAGGGCTGTACCACCAAAATCGGGGCTGTTTTGAGGCCTGGAATTCAAAGTAAATTTTGACTTGAAGGCCAAAAGAGTCCAGCTTGACTGGAAGAATTTGACAAATTTGGGCAGAATATTGAAATTCTCTCTGAATTCACTTTGAACTCCCACCGATTCCCACTTTAGTACATAACCCTGTGAGTGTTTATCAAAGCGTTTTCCAATCACGCAGCGGTAAAGTTTCCAATTTACAGTAAGATGAATGTCAGCTAAACGCTTCTGTGTGGTCACCGCAACGCTATACATAGCAGAGCGATTCCTCCAGGAATATCTACTTGAGAATGGCTTTTCCATTAACTTGTGGTTTATCAGCTAAAGCCAACATAAATTGAGATTGTTTAAAAGAAATTCTCATTTCCCACGTTAAGCAACATGGAAAACTGGATCTACATCTGGCATGCATAGAGCTGACAAAAGTACCCTTATCTCTAAGAATAATACAGGCACCAAGTGCTTTATTGGAAAAATTAAACGTCCCTCAGATTCTCACAAAAACAACTGGTAATGGTCTGGAATGTAATGTGTTATTATAATGCAAAGTTGTTATTTAAAGGGACACACCAGGCACCATAACCACTACAGCTGAGTGTGACAGGGATACCAAAGGGGTTACAAGTATTTTGGCTGAATGAGAAAATGTGATATGTTCACGCTGACAGTAATGGGAGTGGGTTTTTGGAGGATGAGGATGAGGTTTGGATGACAAAAACAATTTGTCACAAACTACAGGGATTGTAACCCTAGACTGTACTTGTTGCACCATAATAATACAGTAATTGTAATAAAGTGGTTATGGTACTTGGAGTGTCTCTTTAGAGAGCCATCTTATAATTTTAAACTGCTTTCTACAATGTTGTGCTTTTGCAAGGTCATATAATTATATTTCTTATTAAATATACAACAGTATTCACTACATTGGGAAATAGGGAGAATTGAAAGGGTTACTCCAAGAACCATAACCACTTCAGTGATTTAAAGGGGTCATGGTGCCTGGAGTCTGCATGTGCAGTGTTCAGTTATAAAATGCTGCACAGACTGAATTTAACCCCTTTGCTGCCAGAGGTGTAACAATGAGTAGATACAGTGCTCTGGCAAAATAGCAGAAGGGGAAAATTCTCTGCTCAGAAACATTTCTAACTGCATTTAATTTGACCTAAAATTTGTAATGGACCAGTAAATCATGTTTAGTGAAAACGGTTTTGGGATATATATTTGGATAATTCATATCTCAATTGCGTTTATTATGCCCTAGGAGGAGACAGTAAAGTTAGCAAAATGCACAGGGCCGGTGCAAGGACTTCTGTCTACACAGGCGAAGACACATTTTGCTGCCCCCAAAATTTATCTTCACCTGTCTGTCTAATATTCCCACTTTTGCCCTTCTTACCCATTTTTTGCCCCTATTGTGCATTTTACTACCTTTTTCTCTTGTTTTCCCTTTTTGTATATTGTATTCCCTGTCTGGCATTCTTTTTTATGTGTTTTGTGTCTTCTTCCCACTTTTCGTAACCCCCTTGCATCACACACTCACTCGTTTATACACATACACACACTTACTGTTACACACATACTGCTTACACACACACACACACACACACACACACACACACACACTGCTTATACACACAGTCTCTTAGACACTTGCACTGCTTATACACACTCACTGGCTCTAACAGACACACACTCACACACACACACTGACCATTACACACACTCACACACACACACACACACAAACACACACTGCGTATACACACACACAGTCTCTTACACACTTGCACTGCTTATACACACTCACTGGCTCTAACAGACACACACACACACACACACACTGACCATTACACACATACTGCTTACACACACACACACACACACACACACACTGCGTATACACACTCACTGGCTCTAACAGACACACACAAACAGTCTGTTACACACACTGCTAATACACACTCACTGGCTGTAACACACAGTCTCACACACACACACACACTAACTCTTACACACACAGACACATACTAACTCTTATACACACAGACACACACACTAACTCTTACACAGACACACACACTGGCTCTAACACACACAAACACACACACACACACACTAACTCTTACATGCACACACTGGCTCTAATATACACACACTGGCTCTAACACACACACTAACTCTTACACACACAGACACATACTAACTCTTACACACACAGACACATACTAACTCTTACACACACAGACACATACTAACTCTTACACACACACACACACACACACACACTAACTCTTACACACACACACACACACTAACTCTTACACACACACACACTAACTCTTACACACACACACACACTAACTCTTACACACACACTAACTCTTACACACACACACACTAACTCTTACACACACAGACACATACTAACTCTTACACACACAGACACATACTAACTCTTACACACACACACACACTAACTCTTACACACACACACACACACACACACACACTAACTCTTACACACACACACACTAACTCTTACACACACACACTAACTCTTACACACACACACACACTTACTGTTTCTTATAGTTGCTTATAGGCCCAGCTGCACTGTTGTAGCTTCCCTCCTCTCTCCACAGCAGTTGGCCGCCGGGATATGATGTCACATATCCCAGCAGCCTGTAGCTTAGGAAGATATTCGCCGCGGTCGCTCCTCGTTGTTCCGCCCCCTTTCCTCATTGGCTGCACGTTTCCTGGGCAGATTGCTGCAGAAATTGGCGGGAGCGGAGTTCTCCGTGCCCCCGCCGGTCACTCGGACATTTTTGCGCCCCTCGGGTCCGTGAGCCCTAAGGCGGCCGCTTGTGCCGCCTTATGGTAGCGCCGGCCCTGAAAATGCATCAGGGCCATGTTGTTTGTCACCAAAGAAAGGATGAGAGCAACTATGAGGATATAGTGAGACTGGATGTAAACACTGGTAGGAAGGGATAGCCTCAACCCGTTACCGACAAAGAGGAAGCAAGACAATACTAAGACACATCTATGTTTTAATCACTTACTTTATAAGGATACCTTGGAAAGGATCGTTCCCTGGTGGATATACTCTACATTATATCCCTGGTGGGGATTAGTGATGTCGCGAACACAAAATTTTCGGTTCGCGAACGGCGGACGCGAACTTCCGCAAACGAACCGCCATAGACTTCAATGGGCAGGCGAATTTTAAAACCCACAGGAACTCTTTCTGGCCACAATAGTGATGGAAAAGTTGTTTCAAGGGGACCAACACCTGGACTGTGGCATGCCGGATGGGGATCCATGGCAAAACTCCCATGGAAAATTACATAGTTGATGCAGAGTCTGGTTTTAATCCATAAAGGGCAGAAATCATCTAACATTCCTAAATCACAATGGATATGGATTGACACCTGACATATGACATATTGACACCTTGACATATGGATTGGCACGTGTCCTCAGAGACCCTGATAGACACTGACACAGAGCAGAATAGGGACTGTTCCCCCTACATAGGGTCACTTGGCAGATATGGATTGACACCTATCCTAAGGATCCCTGATACACACTGACACAGAGCAGAATAGGGACTGTTCCCCCTACATAGGGTCACTTGGCAGATATGGATTGACACCTATCCTAAGGATCCCTGATACACACTGACACAGAGCAGAATAGGGACTGTTCCCCCTACATAGGGTCACTTGGCAGATATGGATTGACACCTATCCTAAGGATCCCTGATACACACTGACACAGAGCAGAATAGGGACTGTTCCTCCTACATAGGGTCACTTGGCAGATATGGATTGACACCTATCCTAAGGATCCCTGATACACACTGACACAGAGCAGAATAGGGACTGTTCCCCCTACATAGGGTCACTTGGCAGATATGGATTGACACCTGTCCTCAGGGACCCTGATACACACTGGGGGGGGACCTACTGTCCTCCCCCACCCCCACCTCTGCATGGTGGGAGGGGGCCATAAAGATAATGAGGGGGGGAACCTACTGTTCTCCCCCTGGCCCCCACCCATGCACGGTGGGTGGGGGCCATAAATCACAATGGGGGAGGACCTACTGTCCTCCCCCCGCCCCCACCCCTGTGTGGTGGGTGGGGGCCATAAATCACAATGGGGGGAGGACCTACTGTCCTCCCCCCGCCCCCACCTCTGCATGGTGGGAGGGGGCCATAAAGATAATGAGGGGGGGAACCTACTGTCCTCCCCCTGGCCCCCACCCATGCACGGTGGGTGGGGGCCATAAATCACAATGGGGGGAGGACCTACTATCCTCCCCCCGCCCCCACCCCTGTGTGGTGGGTGGGGGCCATAAAAATAATGAGGGGGGTCCTACTGTCCTCCCCCCGGCTCCCACCCCTGTCTGCTTCTCCTTGTAAACTGTGACAATCTTTTGGGGGCTAATTACTAATCTCTGAATGTTCACTAATTAAATCTGAATGGCAAAACAGAGTCAAAAATAGCCAAGTTAGCACTATAGCAGAGAATGGAGAATATATCCAGATATTTATTTTCCATCAGTTTTGCTATTTAGAATGAATTTGTAAAAATGTACTGATGATTTTACAATGGATTTCATTCTCACAATGAGACAAACGAGTAATATGACCAGGAAAAAAAAGACATTTGCAATTTGAAGGACCTTTAAAAATGCGCAGGACAAAACCAGGACGCACAAAAACAGGACAAACGTGGCACTGACGGAGGAAAAGTATTGGCACAAACAGTAAACAGAAAACAATTGTGTCATGAACACAGCCACCCCACTTTATATACATAACTGTCAATGTATCTACTAAATTATGGCTTTACTCTACACCTAATTACATGTAAACTTGTCCTCTGCATTACATTTGTTTTTGAAATTAGTGTTCCGTAGCTTTCTGTAATCGTTATATTTTTTGGGTCAGTAAAATGACTACAACTAAATCCAAATATTAAACCTATCTGATTGTTTTACTTTTTTTCTGCCCACAACTTCTTTCTTGAAAACCACAACTAATACTTTGAAAGTGCCGAAAATTGCCCGAAAACAAATCTTCTTTCAATGATCTCTGCCAATTATTCAGGAAATTTCTGTAGAAACCTGGAGTTTGTAACCTTAATTAGGAGAGAAATATAAGGAAAAATGTAATAATATTTATTACACATAGGACAATACATATCGCATAAGACAATAATCAGAATTTATGAACAAAAAATGGTAAAATAGTTGGGTCACTATTATTTGTCCACCTTTCATTATCATTAGCTTATAATTACCCTCGGATTGCTCTAAAACTTTTTGCTAATGATATTAAAAAGCAGAGGATCGTACACTGTACATCCCTGCGACTAACACACTGACCTTATTACTATTTTGCAGTATTGACTGAGACAATTAATTAAGAAGTAGCAGATGGTAAAATGGCCATTAGATCATAATTAAAGAAAGTTAGCATTATGGCACAGTAAGCTAATATTTGTAACAGCATTCTGCAGAAAAGAATGTCATCACAAGGCCAACCAAACAAACAATTATACGAAGGAGATCAAATATTTGTTTGAAAAATCTGAAAAGAAAAAAAAAGAAAGTGGTCAGAAAAGCAAGGTTTATCTACAGCTGCGCAAATAAAAGTAAAACAAAAAATGTAAATACCAATAAAACCAGACAGCTTAGTACAAAAGATAACATAATGCGAATCAATGTTAAATGGTTGTAGATAAAAATAATGAATAGCTTCTTTAAACATGTATTATCTATACAGTCATGGATTTAGCAAAGGGAATACAATAGGGGAGTGATTACATTGACAGCTTTTTAGCATAGGAAGTATCATATCTGATCAGTAACTATGAAAGCCAGAGCTAGGGCCATGTCCTGGAGCTGCTCTGAATAGGCGCACGTGAGACGAGCTCCGCTTATGTTGTAGGCCTTGAAGAAACTTTGCCGGTAGCCTACCGAGGCCAACCAGCTGTTGACTGACCAGAGAACTCGCACTACACCCACGAGAGCAAGATAGTACTCCACAGATCTCAGAAGGGAAGGCTAGAGACAGCTGTGAATGAACTGTGTGTGGCCCGTAATGCAGTAGTGGAGAAACTAATGGCTTTAGAAGAGGATCAGAAGTGCATGCTGTAGAGAATGGAAGATTCCGAGGACCACTTGTGCCGCAACAACTTCAGGGTAAGAGGTATCCTGGGACATGTGGCAGTCGAGGCCCTACCCCACTACCTGCTTTACTTCTTCAAGGCCATACTGCCAACTAAGCCAGAATAAGATTGGCTCATAGACAGAGCCCATTGAGTCCCAAAACCCAAGAGCTGTGTGCTTAATATTCCCAGGGATGTTATAGTGCAACTTCATTACTTCACTGCCAAGGAAATCCTCAGGTCTGCCTCAAGAAAGCTCAGACATCTACTTGACCCATTCAATGGGCTGGCTGCCTTTACAGACCTCTCTTCTGCCTCAATGCCGCCATTATCTGCCACAACTCCTTACGAAGCTAATTATTAGGTACATTGGGTTCTACAATAGTAGTGAACACCCCTAAGGAGGGTCAATTACTGCTGAAAACATGGAGCATCTCATCTTTTCCCAAAGGTGTCATACCCCCTGCACTGAAGCCCCACTGGACCCCTGGGACAGGTCCACACCAGCTCTCCAGGTAGGGAGGCTGGGTGGACATTTTTACATTTAAAAAAAATATACAAATAATTTTTGTGTATGTGAGTGTATGTGTGTGTGTGTGTCTGTGAGTGTATGAATGTGTGTGTGTGTCTGTGAGTGTATGTGTGTATGTGTGTGTGTGTGTCTGTGAGTGTATGTGTGTGTGTGTGTGTCTGTGAGTGTATGTGTGTGTGTATGTGTCTGGGAGTGTGTGTGTGTGTATGTATGTGTCTGGGAGTGTGTGTGTGTGTGTGTGTATGTGTCTGGGAGTGTGTGTGTGTGTGTGTCTGGGAGTGTGTGTATGTGTGTGTGTCTGTGAGTGTATGTGTGTGTGTCTGTGAGTGTATGTGTGTGTGTCTGTGAGTGTATGTGTGTGTGTGTATGTGTCTGTGAGTGTGTGTGTGTGTGTATGTGTCTGTGAGTGTGTGTGTGTCTGTATGCGTCTGGGAGTGTGTGTCTGTGAGTGTATGTGTGTGTGTGTCTGTGAGTGTATGTGTGCGTGTATGTGTCTGAGAGTGTGTGTGTATGTGAGTGTGTGTGTATGTGAGTCTGTGTGTATGTGAGTGTATGCGTCTGGCAGTGTGTGTCTGTGAGTGTATGTGTATGTGTCTGGGACTGTGTGTGTGTGTCTGAGTGTATGTATGTGTCTGAGTGTATGTATGTGTGTGTGTGTGTCTGTGAGTGTATGTGCAGTGGCGTACATACCAGGGTCGCAGGGGTCGCGGCTGCGACCGGGCCCGGCCCACCAGGGGGCCCGGCCGCCCCTGCGACCCGGTATGTACCCACAGGGCCAGCCTCTTCTGCTGGGGGGCCCAGGAGCCGGCCACCTCCGGGCCCCCCGAGGCTGGCCCTGCTGTCACCCGGCTGGCGGGCGCGCGAGGGAGCACTGTCCCCTGGGTGCTCCCTCTTCAGCTCCCTCGCGCGCCGCACTGAAACCGGAGCCGGAAGATGACGTCATCTTCCGGCTCCGGTATCAGTACGCGGCGCGCGAGGGAGCTGAAGAGGGAGCACCCAGGGGACAGTGCTCCCTCGCGCGCCCGCCAGCCGGGTGACCAGCAACACCACTGGACCCCAGGGAATCCCCCCAGCTCTCACACAGGTTTTCTGTTTTTTTTTTTATTTAATCCCCCCAGCCTCCTGGCTGGGGGGATTAAATAAAAAAAAAAAACAGAAAAAACGTGTGTGTGTGTTTAGTGAGTGTGTTAGTGAGTGTGTGTGAGTGTGTGTTAGTGAGTGTGTTAGTGTTAGTGAGTGTGTTAGTGAGTGTGTTAGTGAGTGTGTGTGTGTGTTAGTGTTAGTGAGTGTGTTAGTGAGAGCGGTAGTGAGTGAGTGTGTTAATGTGAGTGTGTTAGTGTTAGTGAGTGTGTTTGTGTTAGTGAGTGTGTTAGTGAGAGTGTGAGTGAGTGTGTTAGTGAGTGTGTTAGGGTTAGTGGGTGTGTTAATGTGAGTGTGTTAGTGTTAGTGAGTGTGTTAGCGAGTGTGTTAGTGTTAGTGAGTGTGTTAGTGAGTGTGTTAGTGAGTGTGTTAGTGAGTGTGTGAGTGTTAGTGAGTGAGTGAGTGTGTGTGTTAGTGAGTGTGTTAATGTGAGTGTGTTAGTGTTAGTGAGTGTGTTAGTGAGTGTGTTAGTGTTAGTTTGTGTTAGTGTGTGTTAGTGAGAGAGTGTGTTAGTGAGAGAGTGTGTTAGTGAGTGTGTTAGTGTGAGTGTGTTAGTGTGAGTGTGTTAGTGGTAGTGTGTTAGTGTTAGTGTGTTAGTGTGAGTGTGTTAGTGTGAGTGTGTTAGTGTGAGTGTGTTAGTGTGAGTGTGTTAGTGAGTGTGTTAGTGAGTGTGTTAGTGTGAGTGATTGTGTTAGTGAGTGTGTGAGTGATTGTGTTAGTGAGTGTGTTAGTGAGTGTGTTAGTGTTAGTGAGTGTGTTAGTGTGTGTTAGTGAGTGTGTTAGTGTTAGTTTGTGTTAGTTTGTGTGTGTGTTAGTGAGTGAGTGTGTTAGTGAGTGAGTGTGAGTGAGTGAGTGTGTGTTAGTGAGTGTGTTAGTGAGTGTGTTAGTGTGAGTGATTGTGTTAGTGAGTGTGTTAGTTTTAGAGTGTGTTAGTGTTAGTGTGTGTGTCTGTTACTGAGTATGTTTGTGTGCGTCTGTCACTGAGTGTGTGTCTGTCAGTAAATGTGTGCGTCTGTTCATGAGAGTGTGTGTGTGTGTGTGTCTAAAGCACTTACCTTTCTCCAGCGCCGGGTTCCCTTGGCGCTGGGGATCTCTCCGTCCCGATCCGCCTCTCAGCTCCGAATGCACATGCGTGGCAAGAGCCACGCGCGCATTCAAACCGCCCATATAGGAAAGCATTACTCAATGCTTTCCTATGGACGTTCAGCGTCTTCTCACTGTGATTTTCACGGTGAGAATCGCAGAAAATCCTCTAGCGGCTGTCAATGAGACAGCCACTAGAGATGGATTAACCCTCAGTGAAACATAGCAGTTTCTCTGAAACTGCTGTTTTCAGCTGCAGGGTTAAAACTAGAGAGACCTGGCACCCAGACCACTTCATTGAGCTGATTTGATCTGGGTGTCTGTAGTGGTCCTTTAAGTGTATGTGTTTATGCATGCACTGGCGTACATACCGCGGTCGCACGGGTCGCAGCCCTGCGACCAGGTGCCCGCCCGCCATGTGTTGCGGCCCCAGCCCGCGCAGAGTAAGCGGGGGGGGGGGGCCCACAGATCAGTTTTCGCACCGGGGCCCCATGGGTTGTGTGTACGCCACTGTGTATGTGTGTGTGTGTGTGTGTCTGGGAGTATATGTATGTGTGTGTGTGTGTGTATGTGTGTGTCTGTGAATTTGTGTGTGTGAGTGTCTGTGAGTCTGTGAGTGTGTGTGTCTGTGAGTGTATGTGTGCACCTGAGTGTGTGTGTGTACGCGTTTATATATGCATACAAGTTTTGTTTTTTTCTGGTGGTGGGGTGAGAGTGGAACTCGATTGAGTTCCCACACTTTATTCCACAGGACTTGACCCCTGAATACCGGCACTGGCTAGGCAGCCTCAAATACTTGAGAAATACTTCTGAGAAATACCTGGTAACCATAAGAAATACATGAGAAATACCTGGCAACGCTAAGAGTATTTTTTTTTCTTAAATCAATGGGCCTATTCCATGGGCCTGGGCCTGGAGCTGCAGCTCCATCAGCTCCTATGTTAATCCGGCCCTTCTCCCGACTTGGAAGTGGGATTCTGCAGATGGAAGGATGTTGTACCGCTTCGGAATAGGTGACCGATACCCTACAACGGACTGTATAGCTTGCACACATAACACCTTTTAGGAACCGTATCCTTAATTTTGTATTCTATGAGTATGCCAAGCCAACCATCACACACACAATAAAAACCTCTGCGGTAACCGTAAAAAAAATAAATAATAATAATACAAAGCACGCCTCCGTCCTTTGCTATGTTTGGTGGAACATGTTGACCCTTAGAAAGACATTGCTGTATGATCTGTGTTCACATCAGTTTTTTATTACTAGGCCAGCACAAATGTAAAATGTATTGGATTCCTACACAACAGGCTAAAGTTAGGCCTCATGTTATTGTCCAGGTTACTTGTATCCAATCATTCTCCCCCCCCCCCCCCCAATGTGAGCACAGACATATAACCATCCAAATCATTACTCTACATGCAATCATACACAGCTCACACAAGTTTAGTTCAACTAACTTCATGTGTTTTATTGTTTATTACACATAATTTAATAATTCCTACAATGCATTTTAATAGTTTTCTTTTACCATTTTCTCATTCTCCTTCTTTGTCCCTCTCCTGCATCCAACACCATGGCATATCAAGGAAGAACCAGGTCAACACTGCAACGCTTAAACCACTCGATCTCAACACAAACCGGACCCCAGATGACAAGACAAGTAAGTCCCATACTCCCACACCATGGCTTTTACTCCATCAACAGAAGAAGGGTCTTCACAGAAGCTTAAACAAAAGTTGACCCTCTGCCAGAACACATTCACTAGGCACCCAACTAAGAGTCAAAATCCAGGCTCTACAATACCTGGAGAGTACTCAGTCCTCAACAGTGAGAAATCACCTTCTTCTCCTAGGTACACAAAAAAATACTCCAGGATCGACCTTTGCCCTATGGATTCCGTGACCTTACCATCCATACTTTCAGCCAATCTAGGCTCCACTAGCTTGTCAGACCACACACCAGTAATAATAACCATATCATCCACAAACCCCACAAGAGGATGTAGTTCTTGGAGGATGAACAACACTATTCTGAATGATAAACAGTAATCGAAGTTCAGGTTCTAGCCCTAAGTTCTGGAAAACATGGTGACAGTGGGACAACTACAACCGACAGCAACCTCTACCAGACCGTGAACTAATCACGGACGTCCCTCCCTGCAGCCTGCCCTCCTTGAGTTCACTGTGTTTTTAAAGAAATTGCATATCATACTGTTACATATGGTACACCCAATTATGCTTAGACAACCTTGTTTAAGGCTGTTATTTCTACCCATATCGCAGCACTTATATACAGTGTTCTCTGTTTTACCTGACACACCACAAAATGAACCAAATTGCTATGTAACCAATAAAATGTAACAAAAAATATACATCAGACAAAAAAAAAGGTCCGAGCTAAGCAAGAATGATTGGATATCTTGAATTATCTGTTAAAACATATGTATATTTCTTGCAACTTGTAGGTCTGTTCAAATAATGTTTTATTTATTTATTATTTATTATTTAGATTGCAAGCTCCCGCGTCTACGGCTGTTTTCTTAAACATATTGGGGATGATTTATCACAATATTTCAAAAGTGTTTTTACGGAAAGTTTTTGAAATTTTGTTCTAATGTATGAAGTCATTTAAATTAGCCTGAAAATAGTCACCCTTCTTTTTATCGTTGCATGTCTTTCCCTATTAACTATGTCTACTGTGCGAATATCCTGCATGTTTAATATACCAAAAATAAAGTGAGAGACAGTTCAAACGGCAAGCACATTAATATATGGACTTACACTACATACAACCGTTTGCAAAAGAAAATAATTAAGGAAAAGTTGCAAAAATTATTGATAATTGTAATTCAAAACAGAAAGAAAAACTTGGAAAAGGCCCATGTTATTAAGTGACTGTTTTATAAACCTCCCCCATTGTATTCATTCAAATTGCCCTGCGATGGCTGTAGAATATTACTTGTGTCCCAGAATGTAGAGGTTGGGTCACAAAACAGCTAGTTGTGTTGAGTTGAAAATTAGCAACATTTCACATGAAATAGTCAGACTCCCCAAAAAATGTTAAAATCTTCAAAGTTAGAGATGGGTTTCAACCTAATTATTTTACAAATAATGGCACTTTTTATTATTAATATGACACATTTTTATATATGCCCCACCTTCCCCCAATATTTGACTTTACGCGAATTCTGTGCCCCAGTGAGTCGGGGTTATTAACACATTTGATGGCTAGAAGCTTTAGCATTATGGGATGTGTCAGGTAAGCTATGTTATGATAATTAACTAGTATTTATATAACGCCAACACAAGGTATCCACAGAACAAGGTGCTTTCTGACGGACTCCGTGAAGGTATTCATCAAGCCAACATTGAGATGCACATCAGAAAAAAACAGACTGCGTCAAATAACAAATACTAAATAATCTTACACACATATATATATACACACAATATTATATATAAACATAATGAGATATAACGATAATAAAGAGTCCCATCAGAAATACTCTTTTTTGGAGATAAGAACCCTTCGACGATAGTGCTTTGTTGGAGGTCAGCCTGTTATCCTCCTTAGTGTTCAAGTAGACAAACCTTTAGCGCAGATGAGGAATTATGTTCCTTTTCTCCTTGTAGTTTATTGGATTCCAGATCCTGGTGAGAAAATATCTGTGGATTTATTTATATATACTTCAGTGATTACTTTTTGATGAAGATATTCAAAGGAACACTTCATAGCGGGCGGGTGCGAGCCGGCGGTACCCCTGCGACCAGGTACCGCCATCACCATTTGCGCAGCAAACCGCCGGGGCCGCCGTCCAAGGGGTCCATCGGGTGGCCCATGCTGTCAGGGCCACCGATGGCTGTGGATTGTAGGGGGCCTGGTCAGCGCTGGGAGGAAGTGACTGCACGTCACTCCTCCCAGCTAACACTCAGACCGCGCGGGAGGAAGCAGAGGGAGTCAGAGTGGGAACTCTGACTCCCATCCACCTGAGCCACCACTGGACCCCAAGGAAAGTCACCCTCATGCACCTAAAAGGCAGGAAACAGGAGGGTGACTAAAATATTTTGTGTGTGTTTGTTTGTGTGTATGTGTCTTTGTATGTATGTCTTGTGTGTGTCTGTCTGTATGTATGTGTCTGTGTGTGTGTGTATGTGTCTTTGTATGTATGTCTTGTATGTGTGTGTGTGTCTGTCTGTCTGTCTGTATATATGTGTGCATGTATGTGTGTCTGTCTGTATATATGTGTGCATGTATGTGTTGTGGCGAAAGTAACCTCGCCACTGGTTTTTGGAGGGGCCTGTTTGCCAGCCTCCTGCCCTGCGACTATGGCCCTGGGATGTATTGCCCTTCTAGGAACTGATTTGGGCTAATGGACTTTTATTGCACAGTGCTGGCCCTTTTAAAAACAGTGTATGGACACATGGAAACTTTTTGGACACTTTTGAATCCCTGGGAAGGTGTGGCTCTTCCCCTCCCCCAGCTCCATTGTTCTCCAGCAGGGCATTGTCCCAGGGACACTGCCAGACCAGTGGGAACTGGTTTGGGCAGAAAAAGCAATGCCTGCAAGTGATATTAAAGGGACCTCAACCTAACTTTTTAACCCCTTGACGGATTCATGTGATTTTTACGTATGTGATGCAAAATCAGGGAGTTATAAAAATGTATAAAAAGTATGACTTTTCAGCTTGGAGATAATTGAGTAGATACAGTAAGAAACTCAATTATCTCCCAAGCAGAGGGGAGGAGATGTATGGGAGTGTTTGTACTGAATACTACGTGTTTTTTGGTTGTTCTGTAAAATCCTGTGGGCGGTCCTGTATGTGTTAAACCTGCATAAAAGAAGGCCCTTTGGTGCCAAGTAAACAGAGTTCTTCTTCACCGTCAATCTTGAGTCCTGTCTCTTATTGGGGGAATCGCTATATCACTACAAGGGATTGCTATGCTCTGCATACTCCCTTAGCTAATCACTACTAAGCTCTTGTAATTGCTTGTTCCTGCTTCACTCTCTTGGAGGAGAGGTTCACCCACTGGAACATGGAGCCTTGTCGTAGGTCCAGGGTGGGTAGGAGACAGCGAGACCCCAACCAAGCTGCGGCGGTTCGTGGGGTCTACGGTGGTTGTGGTGTCTGGTGGAGCGCTTGGAGCCCTCTGTAAGCGCTAGGAGCATCCTTCAACTGAGGTACCCAGTCGGGGTACCAGGTGATCCGTTACATGTGTGTCTTGTCTTTGTATGTATGTGTTGTGTGTGTGTATGTGTATTTGTATGTATGTGTGTATGTGTCTTTGTATGTATGTCTTATGTGTGTGTATGTGTGCATGTCTGTGTGTGTGTGTGTATGTGTGTGTGAGTGTCCGTATTTATGTATGTGTGCCTGTCTGTTTGTATGTATGTGTCTTGTGTGTGTCTGTATGTGTGTATGTGTGCCTGTCTGTGTGTCTGTATGTGTGTATGTGTGCCTGTCTGTTTGTATGTATGTGTCTTTGTATGTGTGTATGTGTGTATGTGACTTGTGTTTGTGTGTTTGTGTGTGTGTGTGTCTGTATGTATGTATGTATGTGTGCCTGTCTGTTATAGTGGGCTATAGTAAGTAATAGTAAGTGGGCTACCTAGCTCAGCCTTCCTGCTGGGCATTGCTATAAGGAAGGTTAAAAAATAGAAAAAAGGGGGAAAAAAAGTGGGGAGGGGAATTGAGGAGGGAGAGGAGGGGAGCACAGATGAGAAATCATATTATGCGCAAACAGAGAAACCGTCTGAATATCACCGAAAGAGGCCTATATCTTACAGGAAGACAATGTAGGGGCTGACAGATGGGGAGGTGTGAGAGGTGCGGGCGGTCAGGAAGATGAGCCACACTGCTGCATTTATTATAAACTGTAACGGGGCAAGTTGGGAACACGTAAAACCACTGAGAAGCGGATTGCAGTAGTCAAGGCGAGAGAGGACAGCGGCATGGACAAGCACCTTAGCCAGATCAGGCATTAAATAAGGGCGGGTGCGCACTTTGTTTTTGAGATACTTTCCTCCATGCCTCCATACACCATGTCTGTAGGACCTCTCAGAGACCACAATCTGTCTGTCACATGGCGGCCCTGGTGGATAAACCCAGCAAGCATGGGGTCCCAAGCAATATTGACATTTTTAAAATATATTTAAATGTTTTGTTTTTAATGTAATCTCTCACCTGCGGCATTAAGAGGGTTAAGCTGAGGCTAACTTGGCAGCTTGTATGTATATACTGGGTGTTTCAACTCACGAAAAAGGTCAGATTTTAGCCTGTTAGGAATTTACTTCTAGTAATTTAACTAAAAATAAAATGTTCATCGTTATAGGAACTTCCTACAATAGTGTTTTCAGATAAATGAATACAAAGTACTTTATGATAAATGTATTAATATGAATATGATATATAAATACGTATTAAGTAAATGCAAGGTGGCATTTTGAGGCAAGGTGAATTCGCACCATCAAAGCTTTCTTGTCCTCGTTACTTGGCGCGAAGCCGTTAGTTTCTGTATTATTATATAATCTTGTTCCAGAGTATTCTATAAATAGAATTCCAGCCTTTGAACTGATTTCGTCTTTCTGTAGGCAAATTAATCCCTTACAGCCGCCGGAGTAGCAATAGCTTTTGCATCAAGTTAGTAAATCTTTCATGCACGATATGGATTTCTAAACGAGAAACATTTCTCTTAAAAGGTAATTTGCAGAGCTTTGCACATTGTATACCGAGGATAACGGCAAGATGTTTAAATGTACTCCAGACGTACGATAACCTAGCAATCACAAAGATATTTTCCAGAAAAAAACAGTATTCTAATCGTTACCTTACGGCAGAGGATAAAATATATATATATATATAGCAATTATTGTGCCATAATTCGTTCATTTGTATCTTTTATTTTAACAATATTAGCTAAGATTTACTTGAAACATTGGAGGTACAGAAACTACTTTACATTCTTTTCATAGATTGCTGTACATAATGCATCTCTATCCATCTCTCAGCCAGCCATTCTGTCTTACTCCTACCTCACATCCAGTCCATTTTTATGTTACAAGTTGTTATGGTTGTGTCAGCCATCCCACTGCTGCCACCAAATGTGACGGACCGCCTGGCACTCCGACTGAGTGCCTCCGCCAAACGATGCTCACCGAGGAATTCCAGCACTCCACCAGACACCATAAGCACTGCAGACCCCTCTTCCAGCGATGCAGCTGCGCCGGAGTCTCGCCATCCTTCACCCACGCTGGACCCAAGACCAAGATCTAGCTTCCAGTGGACAGACCTCTCCTACTCCCAGAGAGCCTAGCAGGAACAGCTCTTATAAGAGCTAGTGATTATAATTCCTGGGGAGTATAGTGATATAGCAATCCCCAGGATAGATACAGCCGTTTCCCCCATACATGAGATGAGACTCTATGTTGAGGGTGAGCAGGAACAGAATTTTAATGGAGGCACATTGGCCTTTTATGCAAGTTTCTCAACAAGGGCGACACCCAGGTGGACCTTGTTGGACACAGGGACACAAAGTGAATAAACCAATAAAAACAGAGTCATACAATGAGACACTCCCATACACAAACAATAGAATCCCTCCTCTGCGCTTGGGAGATAATTGAATCAGGAACTGTACTAATATAACCCAATTATATCCAAGCACAGAAAAACATACAATTTTATGAAACCCCAAAAAGTACCTTAAAAACACATAAAACCTTATAAAGGTTACATCCCCTGATAGCCCCGATCTGGGTGAACAACATATCCAAAAATCACCCAGATCGGTTCAGGGGTTCAGGGGTTCACATGTTCCTATGCCCAAAACAGGTCCCGGTGAAATCAGTGCTAACAGTTGGCCAAGTTGAGTAGTCTTTTACAGGTTTCCCTGCAGGGCCCATAGTCTGTGGGCAGGAGGCTGGCAAGCAGGCCCCTCCAAGTACAAGTGGCTAGGTTACTTTCGCCACAAACACGTTGTACAATAAGCTGTATCCAGTTTGATGACTGTTTCTATAAATAGTTCATATATTGGAAACATTTCCCCCAGCCTCAGTGATGTTACTTCTATTAGCAACAAGAATATATTTTAACATTCTGACTCTGTAAGAACGTCCTGTAATGTGGATTTAAAGATTCCTGTGAAATTTGTCTACACGTTGTGAGACGGAGAGGATTGCAGTCTGTGTGAGCCAGGTGTTATATCACAGATGGCTTGGAATCACAAGGTAAAGAGGGAAAAGAACATTTTATTAGTGTCACAGTTACTCACATCACTGGAAACATGAAGCCAGAATCGGCAGACACAGTTTAGAACAAAATAAATCCAAATTATATTTGTAAATATGAAAGAAGATATCCCTCTAGTTACTGGGCAATTTGAAATGAGAACTTTTTTTAATGCTTTTAGACAATACGTTGTATATTTGGGAAAAAAATCGAAATATTTCCAATAAAATGTTATGAGAAAGTTATGTTTTTGTGTAGCATGTTCTGCAGAAAACTTTTGTAAAATGTGTTTTTGTTGCACAAATACAAGATACAATACCTTATATCTAATATATGATATATATAATATAACCAGAGAGTTCAAAGAAAGGTCATGTCAGGTCCTTCCCAGTCTGCCATATGCTCCGTTGAATTGAAAAGCTGTGGGGTTCCTTCCTTGGGAGCTTCTAACCTTACAGAACCTTCACTAGCTGACTTGGGTCTTGAACAATGTGTTCCGGTAGATTTTACATAACTAGCATTCATTATAATCAAAGCATTGTTTAATCCACTTTTTCTCAACATCTGACCAATGCTCGGGGAATTGAATTATCTGAAAGTTGACCAATTCCAAGTCCATTCCTTGTTCTTTACACTTTAACTTGAAAGCCATAGCTCCTGGCAGTATGTTAGAACCGTTACTAATAATATACTGGCATTGTAGGGGATCTTTGAATAAAAGTTTTACATTCTTTTGTTAAGAGAAAGGAACTGCTAAGTGTCATTGTTATCAAATATCTCGATGTTAGCTTGTTTTAAAGGTCTCTGTCTATCTCACTATTACTTTAAAAAGCCTTTGGGTCTTACTGCTGAGGATTTAACTCTAGCCGACAATCACATTTACATACGGCACAGCAAAGAACCATCAATAATTTATAAATTTAAGATTGAATCCTTTTGAATCGTTTTTCAGCTTCATAAATCTGACACCACGTATATTCAATTTGATTAGTGCAATATGTGTCATAATCCGACCTACGTAATGAGTTCTCATATATAATGTATTGTGGGCTTGACCTCATGGTTTATTTACATAGTCTGTGAACGTAAAGGTCACAGAATTAATTTCAGTAATTTGCCTTTACCGGTCTGTATCCTTAATTTATAAAAAGTTAGTAGAGCACATTACACATTTTCCCCCCGGACGTCCCATTATCAGTGGGATTAGTTGCATGACCGGTGTATAGTCGCCATATGGGCAGTCGGATACCAGGACAACCCTCCCACATACCTTCCACAATAACGCACTGACACTAGTGTATATGGGAAAAATTGTCCACAGCTTTATTAAACAATCTTGAATAATCATAATAATAATAACCATATAACTTATAACTTAATAATAATAACAATAATAATAATAATAATAATCACAGTAATAATAACTTAACAAATAAACCTGGGTCATTACCCCCATGCTCCGCCCTCGCATCCGAATCCTTCTGTTAATATAACAAAGGCAATGACCCCTATATAATAACACATATATATAACATATACCAACATTATTCCAACATACCAACTTAAAGTGCCAAACACAATTTAACCATGGCAGGGGTATACCCGGATACCCCTACCCCACCAGGTTCTGAGCCACCGACAGGACTCAAAACCTACCAACCACCAAGGACCACAGTTTTCAGCTTCTGTTCGTTCATCCTAGGGAGCCTATTCCTTCTCCTTCAGCTCCCTATCCCGCCACAAGCTCAGACCTTGACCCCTTAAGCTGTCTGAGCTCCGCCACCCCGCAGAAATAGCGCCTTGTGCATTCCGTCCTGCCACCCGAGGTTCAGTAGGTCCCATCCTACCGCTGAAAGGTGAACACCGTCCGAGCGGTAGTACCCTGGCAGCGCACCCTCCAACTCACTGTGTCGCACTACCACTCCCCCCAGCTTCCTCACAAAGCTTGCCATCAAGCTATTCACTTTCTTCCGGCACCTCTCGATGGCCACGGAGTCCCTAGCGTGCCTCCAACGCTGCCTCGGGATAATTTCAGACCACACTAACATCACCCCCGGAAGCAGGTCCCCCAGTTTGTTGAGGTCCTGCTTCATCCACTTTACCAACCGCCATTGCGGCGTGAGGCCCAAATCATTGCCCCCCGCGTGGAGGACGAGCAGGTCGGGCCTATGCCCGCCCGCCACTAACCGGAACAGTTTCCCACAGACTTCCCCCCAGCGAAAACCCCTGTACCCAAACCATTTCACCGCCAACTGGTCCATTGCGAAGCCCAGCTGCTGGCCTTGAGCTCGAGCTGCGGCCCTCCTTTCGGCCCAGAAGACAAATTAATGGCCCACGATCCATGCCACACGGCCTGGGGAAGAAAGAGAAAACAGCATTTGAAAAATTACCCCCCACAATAACCCCTTCGGGATCCCCAAGCGGCCCGCCCTAACAATCCAACAAACCCAGCCGCACATATGACCGGAACCTCTTAGACTCCCATCTCCCAATCCGCATTACCGCGTCGTCCCCCAGCCCCAACCGTGCAGACTCCGTGGCCGCCCCAATGCGAAAGGAGTGTGTACCAAATCTATCCGCCCGGAGCCCCAACCGTTTTAGGCCGGACCGAAAGACCCTAGTGAACTGAAAACGGGAAAGGGATGACCCGTCAGCGTGCACCAACAGCGATCCTCCAACCGCCGGCCTCTTGGCCAAGTATTCCCCCAATGATGCCACCGGCACAGAGGGGAGCCTGGCAGGGCCCGTAGCGTCACATCGCGGCCCGTCCCTAGGACGTCCGTTTTGGATTTGGCCAGGTGAACCACCAAGTGTCCCTTCCGAATCCGGACCCCCGAAGCCTGTAGGCCTCCGGACGACGCCCGATTGGCACTTACCAGCTCGCCAATCCTGAACGCCCCGAAGAAGGCCAGCAGAAGGCCCTGGCAGAGCCCCCTGCACTTGCCTGGTGGTCCAGCGGCCTCCGTGTTGGCCCCACATCTCCAGCAGCAGCAGTTCCGGACGGAGGGGGCGCCCACTCCTGGGCCGTGACCCCACGCCGACCGTCACTCCGGAGGGTCCGGCCGACGCCGCAACCCCCGCTCCAGGTGCGGCCCTCCCCGACCGGGGGGCCAGACCGTCATGGTCCCGGGCAGCCGCCCGTCATTCCGCACGTCCCCGCGGCCCAGGCAGCACGGCGGGAGGCGGGGCCTCGACCGCACGGCCACCGGGCCTGTCGCGTCCTCCTGCTGCTGCCACGTGGCCACCGGCTCCATTCTCACCAGGCACCGTGCCTGGGCTCAGCCTCCGCGGCGGCCTCCTGGCACGAACCGGACGGTCCCGTTCGCACTCCTGGGCCGTCATCCCCGCCAGGGCCGGGCCGAGGGGTTTTGACACACAAACGTATAACAAAGAACTTCTCATGTGTATTTTGTAAAGTTGGTGTGTGCTATTCCTGCACAAAGTTTTATTTTGTGTTTAGTTACATCTGCTGAGTAAAATGACACACCCATTGTATGTCTTTGGCACTATTTTGTGAAGCTACAGTGCCATATAGGAGACCTGTCCTTTTCAGTATTCACAGTCGAATTTTGAGAAACAGATTTAATGAGCCTATGCTTCCATTTGGGGTATTATAGTAGTTTGACTGTTCAAAAAAAAAACCACAAAGGCCTACCATTTGTAAAAGTAGACACTCCAGGGTATCTCATAAGGTGCGTATTGTGCCTTAACATGCCCCCATTATTTCAGCAATATATGCCAAAGTATGTGGTAAAAAATAATTTTGTGCATTTTTTACATACGGATTGCATTTTTGCTGACCATTTTGTATATTTCATATGTGCCACTGAGTTCAAACCCCCAAATTATGCTCAGCTAAGTCTTCTGAGTAAAAGGACACCCCCATGGTATGTCTTTGGCACTATTTCGTGAAGCTACAGTGCCATACAGGAGACCTGTCCTTTTCAGTATTCACTGTAGAATTTTGAGAGACGGATTTAATGAGCCTATGCTTCCATTTGGGGTATTATAACAGTTTGACTGTTCAAAAAAACACCACAAAGGCCTACCATTTGTAAAAGTAGACACTTCAGGGTATATCATAAGGTGCATATTGTGCCTTAGCATGTCCCCATTTTTTCACCAATATATGCCAAAGTATGTGGTAAAAAATAATTTTGGGCATTTTTTTACATACGGATTGCATTTTTACTGGGCATTTTGTATATTTCATACCGTAGGTGCCACTAAGTTCAAAACCCCCAAATTATGCTCAGCTAAGTCTTCTGAGTAAAAAGACATCCCCAATGAATGTCTTTGGCACTATTTTGTGAAGCTACAGTGCCATATAGGAGACCAAGCCATATCAGTTTTTACAGAACTTTAAATTTTGACGCTGGGCCTATGTGCAATTTCCAAGCATCTTCGCAGGTTTTAAATTCAAACTACCCCACAAAGGCATACCATTTCTTAAAGAAGACATCCCAGGGTATTTCAAAAGGCATATTTTGAACCTTAGCGTGGGATAATTTTTCCGCTAGCTTGTACCAGGTGTAGTGGTAATAAGCGTTTTTTTCTGCCTTTTTGACACACAAAGTGAGTTTGCACAGTATATTTTGCAAACCTTATGTGTACCACCACTCTATAATACTTCATATGTTGCTCAGCTATGTCGGCTGAGTACAAAAATATGTACCTTTGCCAGGTATATGTGGACATCGGAGGGGCACATTTGGGACACAGCCATTCCAGGTTTTTTTTAAACTTTAAATTTTTACGCTGTGCCCATGTCCCATTTTAGAGTATTTTACCAGGCTATATGATCCAACTACCCCATAAAGCCATACCATTTCTTAAAGAAGACATCCCAGGGTATTTCAAAAGGCATATTTTGAACCTTAGCGTGGGATCATTTTTCCGCTAGCTTGTACCAGGTGTAGTGGTAATTTTTTTACTTTTTGAAACTATTTTTTAAACTTTTGTTTTGCTTATTAATTTTTTTAAACTTTCCTAAACTTTCTTAAAACTTTTTTTTACAGATTTAACATTTTTCTAAGCTTTTTTTTTACCGTTAACCCCTAACTAGCAGTAAGCAGCCCTAACCGTAAATTCCCCATTTTCCCATAACTCCCACCCACCCCAGCTAGAAAAAAATATTTAATTATACAATATTTAAATTAGTTAATTAAATAAATTGAACCCCTGAGGATTAAAAAATAAATAAAAGTTAATCGTCAGGGGTTAAAAAAAATTAGATCACAGTATAATACTGTGATCTGTGTTTTGATCACTGTAGGCAGTGATCGACTGGCAGGGAAGGGGTTAATTTTTATTTAGACTGGGTAAAGGGGGGTGTTTTATTGTTTTTCTTTTACTTAAACGTTATTTACATTTTTTTTAACTTAATTTTTAACTTTTTAAAGCTTATTTTAAAACTTTTTTTAACGTTAACCCTTAGTTAGCCTAACACCAAATCCCCCAATTCCCCACTAACTTCCATCCTCCCCAGCTAGCTAAATATATAATTTTAAAATACTTAAATTAATTAATAAAATAAATTTAACCCCTGAGGGTTAAAAAAAAAAAATCAGATCATAGTAAAATGCAATCCCTGCCAGTTGATCACTGTAGTCAGTGATCAATTGGCAGGGAAGGGGTTATTTTTTTATTAAAATGGTAAAGGGGGTGGGATTTTAAATAAACTTTATTTTATTTTTACACAGGGGGCAGGATCAGCAGTGATCCGTATCCCTGCACTTCACACTGTACCCGGAAGTGCAGGGAGGCGGAAGGTGAGTATACACAGCACATGCGCTCGCTCTGACATGCTGGGACAGCCCGATCCGGTGCTCTTGGTCTGCCTCTAATACAGAGGCAGACCGGAGCATCATTAACCCCGCGATCGCCTCGATTGCGGCGATCTGGGGTTAATTTTACCGTGTGACGGACGAGGTCCATCACTCGTCGTTAAGGGTTTCCCCTGAGTGACGGACCTCGTCCGTCACTCGTCATTAAAGGACCACTCTAGTGCCAGGAAAGCATACTCGTTTACCCACCCGTTTACCCACCCTCAGGGACCCCCTCCCGCCCGGCTCTGGAAAGGGGAAAAGGGGTAAAACTTACCTTTTTCCAGCACTGGGCGGGGAGCTCTCCTCCTCCTCTCCGCCTCCGTTCCTCCCCGTCGGCTGAATGCGCACGCGCGGCAAGAGCTGCGCGCGCATTCAGCCGGTCACATAGGAAAGCATTCATAATGCTTTCCTATGGACGCTTGCGTGCTCTCACTGTGATTTTCACAGTGAGAATCACGCAAGCGCCTCTAGCGGCTGTCAGTGAGACAGCCACTAGAGGATTAGGGGGAAGGCTTAACTAATTGATAAACATAGCAGTTTCTCTGAAACTGCTATGTTTATAAAACAATTAGTTAACCCTAGCTGGACCTGGCACCCAGACCACTTCATTAAGCTGAAGTGGTCTGGGTGCCTAGAGTGGTCCTTTAAGGGGTTAAATTGTTCATTAAGGGGTTAAATTGTTTATTGACCAAAATACTATTGACCAAAATACTAACATTTCCCAGGGTTTACAAGATTTTATTTTATTAGGTGTTAAATTTATTTTAGAGCATAATTATTTTTTCTTTGAGGGTCTTTTTTATTTATAGATGAGAGGTAGCGCCATGGATACCAGGTTTGCCTGATCTTAGGAAAATTACTTCCTAGATATCCTCTAATGATTTATAGGAAGAACAGGAACCTAAAGAGCGTATTGGCTCCAAGCTCCATCAACCATAAACATTCTACAATAGATAACATCTAGAAGTTTAGAGGATGTCAACACTGCAAAGCCTGTACCACTATTCGCATGGAGAATTCTACACATTTTTCTAGTGTATCCACTGGAGTTGGTTGCCGCACGGATTTTGTGGTATACTTACTGCAGTGTCTGTGCGGCAAGCAAGATGTGGGCCGTACAAAATGATGCCTCAAAATTCGAAATATGGAACACATCAACTACATATAGAAGGGTATTCTAACACATACAGTCCCTACCCACTGTAGGTCTTGTCCAAAATTCAGTAGACACAAGTGAAGATGCATTTTGTTTGTGTCTCTCTACCCCAAGCCCCTTTCATGTGTTTCTTAGACCCAGCCCCATTGTATCTTTCTCCCTTTCCCCAGCCCTTCTGTGAGTCTCTTTCCCAGGCCCCAGCACCTCTATGTGTATCTTTCCCCACAGTCCTCCATGTGTCTCATTCCACCCTCTCCAGTCTTCCATGTGTCTCAGTAGCCCCAACATGTGTCCCATTAACCCCCAGCCATCCATATTGTGTTATCCCACTAGCACTCCCTCCCAGCCCTCCATGTGTTCCTATGCCCCCTCTGTACCTTGCTGTAGCGTGGAGGAGCTCCTGCTCGCTGTACCCGGTCTGACAGGAAGCAGTCATGTGAGCACTTTCTGTCAGACCAGGTAGGGGAACAGAAGCTCCTCCACCGTGGTCTGCCTGCTCGGCCATGCTACATTCTGTGACTGGCAGGAGGGGAGCGTGTCCCCTCCTGCCGGTCACCCTGTAATTGCGCTGTGCGGGCCGGTGCGCACTAGGCAGCCGTGCACCTACCCGCTAGTACGCCGGCCCAGTCCGGCCTGTATTATTGATACTTTTTTATGTTCCTTGTTTGGCACAATAAATAAGATTTTTTATTTAACCTGGATTCCTGACCTTTCTCAGCTCCTGTTTTGGAAACACCATTATCCAGGGGAAGCACCTTTAAGGCGATCTTAAAGTCTTCATCTTGTGAATGCAATCTATTACAAACATGGCAATTGATTTTATCTTACAATATCACACTATGTTCCTATTGATATATTCTTTCTAGATGCACAGATGTATCCCTTTCTTCCTTGTACATACACATTACACATTAGACTTGTATATTTTAATTTAATTACTTTTTTTATTGAATCATTAAACCATTAAAGCATACCTGACACATTAGAATGAAATTAAAATTTAATCTACACCTTTTGTCTCATTAACTGTACTCAGGCTAATACAAATATTATATTTTAAAGTGAACATGTTTAATTGCGCGGGGGAATGGTCCACTATCAGGTACATTATAAGGGCAAAAGTATTGGTACACCTGGCCATTACACCAACAGAGACTTTTATAACATTGCATTCTAAATACATAGACATTAATATGCAGCCCCCCACCCTCTCACTTTCCATCTATAACAGTCTCCCGTTTTTCAGGGAAGGTTTTTTGCAAGATTTTGAATTGTTTTCGTGGAAGTTTTTTCCCAAATCCAGACTCACCTATCAGACTGCCAAACAGTAACTTTCCAATGATACCACTTGCAGTTGAATGTGGACTATCTCACAGGGGTGACATTTCACTAAGTGACTTATTGCAGAGGTGTCGTCCTATCACAGTACCACACTTGAATTCACTGAGTTCTTCAGAATGTTTGTAATTGCAGCCTGCATGGCTAGGTGCTTCATTTTATACACATGCGGCAATGGGTATGATTGAAACATCTATATATAATAATTAGGAGGTGAGTCCCTGTACTTTTGTCCTTACAGTGTAGGTATATATTGACGTGACAAGTGTCCCACAATTCGTATACTGTGACTGAATTCCATAATTCTATGAATTCTCTGAGGTGCTACTTGTCACTAGGAAATGTCTGCGTGCAGAGCCACTCCGATTATAAAGTCTCTAAAAATGTTTTTAAAAAATATAGAGTGCAACAATGCGTCACACAATCCATTTGCTACCAATCTGGCTATTACGATGTATCAGTGATAATATATCTCCTGTATAAACTGAATCATGCTTGGTATGGCTGGGGAACTAAACCTCCTGTTACTGTCCATTAACCCTTCTTTTATAGCATGTGATATTCGTATATATCATTCAGTTAGAAGGCCATAAATAAGAGTAGGAGCAAGCTTACTTGTGCCAGAAGCTGTTTAATATATCTGATTATCATAAGAGTTTTGGAAAATTGATAAGAGGGAATTAATCACGTCACACTATGGTTTATTGTAAAATGCTAATTACCTTGGTCCAGTCAATACATTACTACTTTTCCAACACATCTCTATAGGAGATTATTGTGATTATACATTTGCAATAACATTGTCTGCGCTCGGTGTGACATGTGATGGATCCAAAGTGGAGCCATGTCTTAGTGAGAATTACTGGAGTTACAAATAGCAACATCTCGATAGACGGTTTCGCCTTAACTGCAAACACATTGCACGTAGAACATCTTGCTTCCAGTTGTAACTTGGGGAGGGTTTGGGGTGTTCACAGGGAATTACCCCCCACGTAGTCCGGTCCAAGGTTCAGACTTTCCAGTCGTGCACTGTCTGGGAAAGCTACATACCGTCTGGACACACATTAAATTATCTATGGGACAAATCATGGCTCAGGTGTCCAGAAAGTCTCGTACAGTCGATTGATCTTGTTTTCTTTGCTATTAATGAACCACTTCTTTGGATATGAGGCACTGATAAATCACTGGCGCATTATCTGATTAAATAGAACATTTAGGAAAACTTGGACTTCATCCCATCTAGAGTTTCGACCAGGAGTTTGCTGCATAATAATAGGAGACAAGATGGCATTCCTGTGAAATAAAACAAATTGTTTTCTTTTTCTGTAACCTCTTTCCTCCCAGTCTGATATTTATAACCGTATTCTTTCAATGTATTTGCCTACCCATCAGGCATTCACAGGGTAAAGAAGGTTGAAAGTAGACCATTCATGAAAAAAATACTTTTGATATGTTGTATGTATTACTATTTCACTAGCTTAGCATAGGGAAACGATAGGTCCATCTCCATTGGCCCACTAAGAAAAAAAATTATATACCAACCTCATGCTGATGAGTTGCATTAACAAAGAACTTCCTTTACCTCTGAAACCTCATTGCAAACTAAGTAATTTGTCCCTAGATGGACAAGTACATCCAATTCCCCTTCCTGCTTTGCTCGCTTAACTTAACAATATTACAAATACGTCTCCTGTCTCGGTGAGCAGTAGCTCCAGGAAGACATCTCACAAGACCACCATTGTCCAGCTCCACACCTCTTATGATAGAATCCCCCAACAACTGCTTTCTATCAGGCCTTACCTTGTCCTTTTTGTCATTGGCTCCAGTCTTGCACAACTTTGACATAGAGAATGGTGGTTCCACAAACTCGGTGCCTGAGCCTGTCTCCATAACACCACTACACTCTGGGCCCAAGCCTGTCTCCATAACACCACTACACTCGGTGCCTGAGCTTGTCTCCATAACACCACTACACTCGGTGCCTGAGCCTGTCTCCATAACACCACTACACTCGGTGCCTGAGCCTGTCTCCATAACACCACTACACTTGGTGTCTTAACTTGTCTCCCGAAACACCACTACACTTGGTGCCTGAGCCTGTCTCCATAACACAGCTACACTCTGAAAGTGCTGATAATTAATTATGTAAAGACACAGGCTGTGCAATATGCCTTTTATCCACAACTCTAAGTCTACCAGATCCTACAGTGATCCATCTGCCATTCCTAGTATGCCTCTGCGGCAGCGGGTTTGCAGCAGTTCCAGCCTGAGTTTGTTTAACAGATAACTTACAAATCTCAGACTTCAAAAATACATTCTCCTGCCGCAATATAGAGAACTGTCTACAGATTCGATAGCATTGAAATCTCCAAAAAGTGGAACATGAAACTAATGCATAACAACTATCACACTGAACTAAGTCTGCCATTTCAATGAGGTGAGTAATTTAAATCAAACAAATCTTACCTTTTTTTTTCTCCTGTATACCCCAGACTACCTCCAGTTTATCTCCAGAATATCTCCAAGCACACACTTTGAAGCAGCACTTAGATGCAGCAGCCAAACTATATATTGATGTTTGGGTTTTCATAACATTGCATTTCATTTCATAAATAGCCTGTAGCTTTATTTCCTCTCATTATTTTGTGTTCCTCATTTTATTTAGGAACCCCTTCCCTACTGGTTTGGTTACCCTAACTTCGCTAGTGAGGGTCCTTTACTGGTTAGGTAGGCATTAGGAGTATTTATATGAAACATAAGTTACTTTTCACATTGTAATAATAATAACAATAACAAAGTATTTAATCAGGAAAGGTACATTCAGATTACTCTGGTTTCCAAGTACGTCCTGGGGATGTTACTTTTGCCCAATATCCAGGATATGTTACTATTACCCAATTTAATGGTACTCGTTTTATCTACCTTGGAAGTATGAAGGGCTGAGTCAACAATCTTATCTTAGGTGCCCATACCTCAAGGTCATCTCCCACAGTTATCACGCCAGCTTTATTTTCAAGGTACGTGCGCCCTCCTAGATTATGTTTCTCCCACTTTACATTTCACATCTTTCCCCCCAAATTCAGAACTAGGTCAATTGAACTAGCTTCAGGTTCTCTTAGCGCCCTAATACATTAGTTTTCTAGGCCTATATGACTTATATGGTGATCCCACAAGGCCAATTATCACACAGATGTTTTTTACCCATCGGCCCTAAATCATATTTATTTTAATTCATGGGCTATAGTCAGTCAAATGTTACGTTCACTGAGAGGCCTATACCCTGCCACATCGCTCGGTGGCACCTAGCCCCATGGCCCAGATAATAGCTAAAGCCTTTCTCAGCAGCTTTGCACAAAGCAGGACCTCATCTGTTTTGGTCTAATCAGTTTTTGTCCACTTGGCACCAATAAGCTAGCCATTTCTGAAGAGTTTGGGGCCTTACTACTATTCAGGTATTAATTTCTCCAATGTATTTGTTTGTAGCATATCACAAGCTTCGGAGCAGGGAGAGGCCATATCTCATCCCAGCATTTTTGCTAAACCAAACACCCCAGCCAGACCCAGTGCCGCAACCAGTAATCAAGACTAGTCCTAGTTTCATTATGTCATATCCCTAAGAATGCTGTGGAACTGAGATGAAGGGGCATTCCATACCCTACTATGACTAGGAAGACAGGTGTCATGTCTTAACTACCGGTATTACATTGTCTCTTCCGTGTTGATGGAGCTTAGCCACACCCCCTTCTCTGACGCGGTCTCCCCACGCTACATAATGAGACCGCGCTAGATTCAAGACGCTGGATTATTGAAAAGCGTTACCGCGAAATCAACCCGGCTAGCAAGATTCCTCTAAACCTTCTTTGTGCACCGAACCCGGACTGGAAAACTATCGACCCTCCTTCTCCTCTCCTCGACCACGGCTAGTAACTGGACCTTCCTCATCCTGCTTAACATCTTCCCTCCCCGGAGGAGAACTTAGGGAAACCTGATCTTTCTCCATTGAAAGCTAAGTCATAGTTTTACTCCGTAATAGGAGACTACCTGCGCTCAAGCCTGCTAATCGTTCCTGCTGCAGCCTGCTCTCAAGTCTGCTAATCATTCCTGCTGCAGCCTGCTCTCAAGCCTGATTACCTCGAACTCCAAAACTAATCATTCCTGCTGCAACTTTCATTTCTTATTTTGCTCCGTTTCCATGAACTTGCAAACTCCTATGTTCTATACTGCATGCATACCAGAAGCTGCTTACTCCGTTTAACAAACAGCTAAGTACTTAAAGATACAGTACCTGTGTTATACGTAATTAAAGATACAGTGCCTGTGTTATCCTCTAGTATCCTAGTCATCAATCCAAATCCTAAGAGATCTGCAGTTGTTTTCCATTTAAATACATGTAAGCATTACAGAATAATCCAGCCTTTGTAATGGATCCAGCAGATTTCGATTCTAAATTTACTATGTTGAATCAAAGAGTCGATACACTTGCCCAAGGCATGCAAGACCTACAGGTTACAAATGAACGGATTCTTACTTATGTAAGAGTCTTACAAACACATACTCCTCATACTGTTATGCACTCGGCTAGCGACCCTGCTGTCTGTAATCCCGAAAAGTTTTCTGGAGATCGATCCAAATACAGGGAGTTTCTTAATTCCTGCAAATTATTGATTGCTTTAAAACCTAGATCTTATCCCACTGAAAGATCTAAGGTTTGTTCAGTTATCTCCTTTCTAAGAGGTGAATCTATGGCCTGGGCCCATTCCTTTTTGGAAAACGATGACCGCATCTTAGACTCATTGGATGAATTTTTTGAAGCCATGTCTCTTCTTTATGAAGATCCCAACAAACAATCTACTGCTGATTTAACCATTAGAACCTTACATCAAAAACATAGACCCGTCGAAGACTACATTGCTGAATTTAAAAGATGGGCAATAGAAACTCAATGGAATGACATAACCCTACGCAACCAGTTCTGAATTGGGTTATCCGAAGCAGTAAAAGATGAACTTTCTAGAACTGAACTCCCTACTGCATTAAATGCTCTGATTCAACTGTCAATCAGCATTGACAGAAGACTTAGAGAAAGAAAGGCTGAAAAAGCTCTCTCGAGTCCATTATGGAAAAAAACATTCAGTCCTTCAAAAACGCCTGAAAAACCATAATTACAAACAGAACCTATGGAAATAGGTATAATAAGAAGTCCTCTCACACTAGAAGAGAAAAACAGAAGACGACTACTAAACCTCTGCATGTATTGTGCCTCACAAGATCATGTGATCCCAGAATGCCCCTTATTGAAACGTCCAAAAGGCGGTAAGCATGCTCATACCACTTCTATACTAAGTGCACTTCCCTCCAAATCAACCACTCAATTCTCCTCTATTTCTCTCATATTACAGTGGAACAAAGAAAGAATTCCGACTGAAGCCATTATTGATTCTGGTGCAAACGGGGAGTTCATCGATTCATCCTTCGTAACAAAAAATAAAATTCCTTGTGTTCGCAAAAGCACTTCTGTTTCTGTCAGAGTGATTGATGGCTCCCTCAGATCCTCGGGCCCTATACTAAACGAAACCATTCCTTTAAGAGTGACCACTAACAATACTCATACCGAATATCTTATATTTGATGTTATCTCATCACCTCTTTATCCGGTTATACTGGGGATCAACTGGTTAAGGAACCACAACCCTCAAATTACTTGGTCTCCCTTCTCTCTCACCTTTAGTTCTGCTTATTGTAAAGAAACATGCCTACAACATATTCCAATCTTTCAGGTTATTGAAGAACCAATTATACCTTCCTGTTATTCTGAGTTCTCGGACGTATTCAGTAAAAAGGAAGCTGAGACACTCCCACCTCATCGTCCCTATGATTGTCCAATAGACCTCATACCTGGTGCCCCCATCCCTTTTGGGCACATCTATCCTCTCTCTGAATCAGAACTAAAAATCCTCAAGGAATACTTGGATGAAAACATCTGTAAAGGGTTCATTAGACCCTCCAGTTCACCTGCTGCTTCCAGTATGTTTTTTGTGAGAAATAAAGACCAGACTATACGTCCCATCATAGATTACAGAGCTTTAAACAAAATAACAGTTAAAAATTGTTACCCTCTTCCCCTGATAAATGAATTGATTGAACGGTTAAAAACAGCTACCATCTACACCAAGCTTGACCTCCGTGAGGCATATAACCTTATTAGAATTAAGGCTAACGATGAATGGAAAATTGCTTTCCGGACCAGATATGGCCTTTACGAGTATCTTGTGATGCCTTTCGGCCTCTGCAACGCCCCCGCAACCTTTCAACACTTTATAAATGACATCTTCAGGGATCTTCTAGATGTTTGTGTTATCATTTATTTAGATGACATTCTTATATACTCTAACAATCCTGAGGAACACAAAAAACACGTGAGATAGGTGTTATCCAGACTCAGAACTCACAAATTATACGCTAAACCAGAAATATGTCTTTTCAACGTTAATGAAATTACCTTTTTAGGATACGTTATTACACCTCATTCGATAAGCATGGATAGTTCCAAAATCAATTGTATCCTCAACTGGCCCATTCCTTCTAACGTAAAAGAATTACAACGTTTTCAGGGGTTTGCCAACTTCTATAGAAAATGTATTAAAAATTACTCCGACGTAGCTCATTCACTTAATCTACTTAACAGCAAAAAGCATCCTTTCACTTGGAATGAAAAGGCTCAAGAAGCCTTTGATGAATTAAAAAGAAGATTTACAACTGCTCCTATTCTTCAACTTCCAAACCCCACATTTCTCTATGTCCTGGAAACCGATGCTTCAGAGACAGCCATTGGAGCTGTCCTCTCTCAACACAAAACACCTCAAGATCCTCTTCATCCAGTTGCCTTCTTCTCATGATCCATGTCTCCTGCTGAGAAAAACTACCCTATTGGAGAAAAATAATTACTGAGTATAAAAGCAGCCTTAGAAACCTGGCGACATCTTCTTGAAGGAACACATACTCCTATAATGGTATATACTGACCACAAAAACCTTGAATATCTTCACTCCAACAAAACTCTCTCTGCTAGGCAAGTAAGATGGAATCTTTTCTTCTCTCGGTTTAATTTTCAAATTGTTTTTAGACCCAGATCCAGAAACAAAAAGGCGGATGCCCTTTCCAGAATTCACCAAGATCTTGAATTGAGAGATCCTCCTGTAACTGGAACTCCTCCTCATACAGTCATTGGAATCCTAACGTCCCTTACAGATGACATAAAAGGTCTAAGCGAAGATGCTCTTGAACTTCCCAAGTCAACCAAGCTATCAAAGAAATATGGTCTCTATTATTTCAATAACAGGATTTACATTCCTCCCATATTCAGAAATAAAGTACTCAAATTAATTCATGATTCTCCTTTGGCTGGTCATCCAGGAATAAAAAAGACCCTAGAATTATCCAAGATATACTATTGGTGGCCTCGCCAGGACAACACCATCGAATCCTATGTCAAAACTTGTTCAACCTGCCAAAGATCCAAGTCTGAACATCATCAACCATTTGGTCAATTATTGAATCTACCGATTCCAGAAAGGCCTTGGCAATCCATTTCTATGGATTTCTTGGTAGAACTCCCTCCTTCTCAACATCATACCACCATTTTAGTAGTAGTGGACCGCTTCACGAAAATGTCCCATTTTATCCCCTTGAAGAAATTACACTCATCATCTGAACTTTCAAAAATATTCCTCGATAACATAGTGAAACTTCATGGACTTCCTGATGAAATCATATCAGATCGAGGAACCCAGTTCACCTCCAAATTCTGGAACGCATTGTGTTCTTCTCTTCATATTCAACGCAAACTATCTTCAGCTTATCATCCCCAAACCAATGGGCAAACTGAAAGAGTTAACCAATGTTTAGAGCAATATTTACGATGTTATTGTTCCCATCTACAAGATGATTGGATCACATGGTTGCCTATGGCCGAATTTGCATACAACAACTCAGTTCATACCAGTAGTAGAATGACTCCCTTCTTCTCAAATTATGGGTTTCATCCTTTTTCGTTTCCCACTCATACCATTCCTTCATCTAACCCCACCGTTTCAAATCAAATTTCTTACATGTCTTCCCTGTTTCTTAAATTGCATGAAAATCTTAAACTCGCATCGTCTAATCAAAATAAGTTTTTTGATGCTAAGAGGCAACCTCCTCCAGCTTATAAAGTTGGTGATCTTGTCTGGCTCTCCTCGAGAAACATGTCCACCAACCGTCCTTCAAAGAAACTGAGTTCCCTCTTTCTTGGTCCTTTTCGAATATTGTCAATCATCAACTGTAACGTTGTGAAATTGAAGCTTCCACCTATTTGAAACTTCACCCTGTCTTCCATGTTTCCTTGCTCAAACCTCATCTTCCTGACCCTTTCCATAGAGATGCACTCACTACTCCTGATCCTATTTTGGTACAAGGTGAAGAGGAATACGAGATCCAAAAGATTCTGGATTCGCGGATCCATCGTGGCTCCCTGCAGTACCTCATTAGGTGGAAAGGTTACGGAATCGATGGGGACACTTGGGAAAACTCCTCTATGATCCATGCAAACAGGTTAATTACCGCATTCCACAAACGCTATCCGTCTAAACCATGTTGATAGCACCCTGTGGGTGCTCCTTACAGGGAGGGTACTGTCATGTCTTAACTACCGGTAGTACATTGTCTCTTCCGGGTTGACGGAGCTTAGCCACACCCCCTTCTCTGACGCGGTTTCCCCATGCTACATAATGAGACCACGCCAGATTCAAGACGCTGGATTATTGAAAAGCATTACCGCAAAATCAACCCAGCTAGCAAGATTCCTCTAAACCTTCTTTGTGCACCGAACCCGGACTGGAAAACTATCGACCCTCCTTCTCCTCTCCTCGACCACGGCTAGTAACTGGACTTTCCTCATCCTGCTTAACATCTTCCCTCCCCGGAGGAGAACTTAGGGAAACCTGATCTTTCTCCATTGAAAGCTAAGTCATAGTTTTACTCTGTAATAGGAGACTACCTGCGCTCAAGCCTGCTAATCGTTCCTGCTGCAGCCTGCTCTCAAGTCTGCTAATCATTCCTGCTTACCTCGAACTCCAAAACTAATCATTCCTGCTGCAACTTTCATTTCTTATTTTGCTCCGTTTCCATGAACTTGCAAACTCCTATGTTCTATACTGCATGCATACCAGAAGCTGCTTACTCCGTTTAACAAACAGCTAAGTACTTAAAGATACAGTACCTGTGTTATACGTAATTAAAGATTCAGTACCTGTGTTATCCTCTAGTATCCTAGTCATCAATCCAAATCCTAAGAGATCTGCAGTTGTTTTCCATTTAAATACATGTACGCATTACAACAGGGCTATATTGGCTCATGATGTCACAACATGGGGGTTCTATCTGTCCTGTTTCACCTAGAATATAGCCATGCACAATAATTCTCTCCTCAATATGGTCAATCTAAATTCATTTTTACAAAGTGACACTGGCCACAAAAACAGTGTATGTCGTGAGTATGGTGCTTGGAGTGTTCTTTTAACTGTTTGCCAATAAGAAAAAGTATGTTGTCAATGTAGATGTTTTAGTTAAAAACGGGCACCTTCAGGCTTGTTCAAAATGATTGATTGTACTGTAGCTGACTTTCTTTTTTTTTATTCACTTGTTGAATCAGCTCCGTGTGGATAATTTGTTATTTTTACCTCCCACCCTGTGCCGTGATATTAAATTTAGATTCCAGCCCTGCGAGGCGTATAGTCTGCCCCATGGAGCATGTCTGCAAATAAACTCACACATAAGATTGCTCAGGAGCATCGAGTCAGGGTCCTCACGTTTCAATAATCACTTCTTGCCTGCCATTGTTTCCAGACTGTGAAAACGATTAAAATAATCCATTGATTCTTTGGAATATAAATTTGGGTAATTATTGTTTTGCTTCAAATTTCTTCCCAGTAGGAAAACATGTTTAATTCTTTTGTTAGTTTAGCATCTTTTATGCTCGGTTTCTTTTATATTTGAAATATGGAAAAAACTTGAATTGCATAACCCTTTGTCTGCCAGGTGCATGATGTAAGGGCGGAAGAGGTACAGACAGTGCTCAGGTAAAAAAAGAAGGGGCAGTGAAAACAAAATCTGTAATCATAAATGTATATCTTATAAGGTAACCTCTTCCTTACCTGCATTTGGAAGACAGCAAGGATGGGCAGCGGCAACATTAAACTTTGACGCTAACAGGGTGTGGCAGAAGTAGCCACGAAACACTGTAAAAATACTTTTTCCTTTGTAAAAGAACGGTATTCGGGACTTTTACCATGAATGATTCGTTATTTTGCTGTATGTGAACAAGGTAATCGGTTATAGATCAGGGTGGTGCAGTAGACATTGCTTACCTCGATTTCAGTAAGGCTTTTGACACTGTTGCACATAGAAGGCTTATCAATAAACTACAATCTTTGAGTTTGGATTCCAATATTGTTGAATGGGTAAGGCAGTGGCTGAGTGACAGGCAACAGAGGGTTGTAGTCAATGGAGTATATTCGAAGCTTGGGCTTGTCACCAGTGGGGTACCTCAGGGATCTGTACTTGGACCTATTCTCTTTAATATTTTTATTAGTGATATTGCAGAAGGTCTTGATGGTAAGGTGTGTCTTTTTGCGGATGATACTAAGATATGTAACAGGGTTCCAGGAGGGATAAGCCAAATGGAAAATGATTTAGGTAAACTAGAAAAATGGTCAGAGTTGTGGCAACTGACATTTAATGTGGATAAGTGCAAGATAATGCATCTTGGACGTAAAAACCCAAGGGCAGAGTACAGAATATTTGATAGAGTCCTAACCTCAACATCTGAGGAAAGGGATTTAGGGGTGATAATTTCTGATGACCTAAAGGTAGGCAGACAATGTAATAGAGCAGCAGGAAATGCTAGCAGAATGCTTGGTTGTATAGGGAGAGGTATTAGCAGTAGAAAGAGGGAAGTGCTCATGCCATTGTACAGAACACTGGTGAGACCTCACTTGGAGTACTGTACACAGTACTGGAGACCGTATCTTCAGAAGGATATTGATACCTTAGAGAGAGTTCAAAGAAGGGCTACTAAACTGGTTCATGAATTGAAGGATAAAACTTACCAGGAAAGACTAAAGGATCTTAACATGTATAGCATGGAGGAAAGACGAGACAGGGGGGATATGATAGAAACATTTAAATACATAAAGGGAATCAACACAGTAAAGGAGGAGACTATATTTAAAAGAAGGAAAACTACCACAACAAGAGGACATAGTCTTAAATTAGAGGGACAAAGGTTTAAAAATAATATCAGGAAGTATTACTTTACTGAGAGGGTAGTGGATGCATGGAATAGCCTTCCAGCTGAAGTGGTAGAGGTTAACACAGTAAAGGAGTTTAAGCATGCGTGGGATAGGCATAAGGCTATCCTAACTATAAGATAAGGCCAGGGACTAATGAAAGTATTTAGAAAACTGGGCAGACTAGCTACCCCTACTGCACCTACAGCAAACCCATTCCGGCCAACCCCGGGGGGGCACACTCCACCCTCCAGGTATAATGGCAGAGCAAATTTACAGTGCCATACGTGCAAACAATGGGGCCACATGGCGAAATAGTGTACCCAGAACCGGAGCCGCCAAGCATGGAGCCAGGTACGGCAAAATCCAGCACCAAGAGCAGCCACCCACCACTACCAAGCGGAGCCAGCAACCAGGAGATACTTTTTAATCAAACCGAAGAGCCCCTGGGGATACTACACAATGTGATGTCGGTACAAGTCACAGACAACAGGCAACACCGGTTCGCTTATGGATCTACCGCCCCTCTTCCAGCAGTGACCACTTCAGCCCATCCACGACCAGGGGTAAGCAACAACTCGTACCCTCCCAGGTACAATACATGACCGCCAACCCGCTGCTATACCTGCAACCAGCAAGGACATATTAAAAGAGATTGCTGACGAAACAGAAACCGACCAACCTGGCATAACCAGGGGCCACCATCCCATAACCGAGCTGCGGTACACTGTTACCAAAAAGAACCCTTTGTCCCACACACGACAGCCATATCCATAGAAGAACCCCTGGGAACCCTGCACGAAGTGAACCCCATAAAAGCCGCCTCAGACAACCGACAGGGCACCACCAGGTGGTACACATGGAGGGAAAGAGTATACAAGGATTACGGGACTCTGGTTCCACCTTGACTCTGGTCCGGAATCATCTGGTTCCAAAGAACAATCTCACTGGGGACTGTGTGGCCGTATGAGTGGCAGGGGGAGCAATTTACAAAGTCTCCACTGCCAAGGTACATTTGGATTGGGGAGTGGGGCATGGGAATGTGGAGGTGGGGATTATGCAGGATTTGCCAGCTGATGTGATCTTGGGCAACGACTTGGGGGAGCTCACATCCGCCTTTGTTTCCCAACCCACCATCCAAGAAGCATACCCTGTTGTTACTCGGCAGGTCTACACCACGGCTCCATCCGATCACTCTGAGGCTCAGGTAGTGTGGCCAGTAATACTGCAGGGAACAGACCTTATTGGTATCGCCCAGACTGGCACAGGGAAAACATTAGCATACCTACTTTCAGGTTTTGTTCACCTGGACCTTCAGCCATGTCCTAGAGATCAGCGTGGGGTGGGCCCTTAAAAAGCTGCAACCCTATTTGTATGGGTAGTACTCTGGACATCCCCAAGCCGATCCGTTGGGATCAGACTGTGTATGCCGGCTTGGTTCTGGGGGAGCATTGTGGCAGAAGTAGCCACTAAAGACTGTAAAAAATACTTTTTCCTATGTAAAAGAACGGTATTCGGGACTTTTACCATGAATGATTCGTTATTTTGCTGTATGTGAACAAGGCAATCGGTTCTCGAACAGTAATCACCATTCTGTTCAAGAACCGATTGTACCTCCCTTGCAGGGCCGGTGCTTGGATTTTTAGGTACATAGGCAAAGATGCATTTTTCCGCCTCCCCCCCCCCCCAAAAAAAAAAAACATCTTCACCTATGTGCCTCTCAACCAGCCCCTCTCCCCTCCCCGACCATTAGTGGTCCCTTGCCTTCCCTGTCCCTTAGTGTTCTTCTCCCCTCCCCCTCTTTTACCCGTCTCTTGGTGTTTCTCTCCCATTCCCTCCCTGTCCCTTGGTGCACCCCACACCCCCTTTAGTGGTCACACTCCCCTTCCTGGTGTGCCTCCTACCTCTATTGTTGCATTGCCGAGCGGAGCAGATCCCCTAAAGGAGCTTCAGTTTTCTGTACCCGGCCGGACGGACAGGGAGTGCTCTCTCTGTGAGCACCTCCTGTCAGTCTGGCCAGGTACAGGAAACAGAAGCTCCTGTACCGCGCTCCGCTCCGCTACACTCTGTACACACTGACAGTCAAACACTCAATGACAAACACACAGACGTCACTGACAGACACAGACTCATTGATCTGACACACACTCATTCATTGACACTGACAGATCCACACTGATTGACACTCATTGACAGACACACTGATAGTCACGCAGAGACTCAATGACAAACATACTCTCACTGATTTGACAGACACACACTCATCATACACTGACAGACACACTCATACACTCACATGCACATTCACTCATAAAAACACTCACAGACACACACAGACACACACGCTGTCACTCACAGACACACGCTGTCACTCACAGACACACGCTGTCACTCACATACACACACGCTGTCATTCACAGACACACACTGTCACTCAGAGACACACTGTCACTCACAGACTCACACGCTGTCACTCACAGACACACGTGCTCTCACTCACAGACACACGCTGTCACTCACAGACACACACTCTGTCACTCACAGACAGACACTCACACACAGACACAAGCTGTCACTCACAGACACACACTGTCACTCACAGACACACACGCTGTCACTCACAGACACACGCTGTCACTCACAGACACACACGCTGTCACTCACAGACACACACTCTGTCACTCACAGACACACACTCTGTCACTCACAGACACACACTCACACACAGACACAAGCTGTCACTCACAGACACACACTGTCACTCACAGACACACACGATGTCACTCACAGACACACGCTGTCACTCACAGACACACACGCTGTCACTCACAGACACACACTCTGTCACTCACAGACACACTTTAGGTCATATTGTAGAACATTTAAAAGTTGACAGTTGACAGTTGACAGTTGACAATTAACTCCTAGAGCCGTGAATAAAAATAGTCAGTTGACTCCCAGGCTATGTGTCGTCTGGTCCTTGGGAATGGGAATTATGCTGTGTGTCCTGCCTTCTGTATGATGAATCCTGATTACCAGCGGAGAGCCCTTGGATTAACCCCTGCCGCTCCGCTACACAGGGAGTCTGAGGTCTCAGGGTGAACCTCAGAGTTGCTGGATCAGGAAAACTCGTTGGTCCATGGTGACCCTCAGAGCTGCTGTACTTCCTTTACTGTGTGTCTCTGCAGATCAGGGAAACTCGTTGGTCCATTGTGACCCTCAGAGCTGCTGTACTTCCTTTACTGTGTGTCTCTGCAGATTAAGGAAACTCGTTGGTACAGGGTGATCCTCAGAGCTGCTGTACTTCCTTTACTGTGTGTCTCTGCAGATCAGGGAAACTCGTTGGTACAGGGTGATCCTCAGAACTGCTGTACTTCCTTTACTGTGTGTCTCTGCAGATTAAGGAAACTCGTTGGTCCATTGTGACCCTCAGAGCTGCTGTACTTCCTATACTGTGTGTCTCTGCAGATTAAGGAAACTCGTTGGTCCATTGTGACCCTCAGAGCTGCTGTACTTCCTTTACTGTGTGTCTCTGCAGATCAGGGAAACTCGTTGGTACAGGGTGATCCTCAGAGCTGCTGTACTTCCTTTACTGTGTGTCTCTGCAGATTAAGGAAACTCGTTGGTCCATTGTGACCCTCAGAGCTGCTGTACTTCCTTTACTGTGTGTCTCTGCAGATCAGGGAAACTCGTTGGTACAGGGTGATCCTCAGAGCTGCTGTACTTCCTATACTGTGTGTCTCTGCAGATCAGGGAAACTCGTTGGTCCATGGTGATCCTCAGAGCTGCTGTACTTCCTTTACTGTGTGTCTCTGCAGATTAAGGAAACTCGTTGGTACAGGGTGATCCTCAGAACTGCTGTACTTCCTTTACTGTGTGTCTTTGCAGATCAGGAAACCCATTGGTACAGGGTGATCCTCAGAGCTGCTGTACTTCCTTTACTGTGTGTCTCTGCAGATCAGGGAAACTCGTTGGTACAGGGTGATCCTCAAAGCTGCTGTACTTCCTATACTGTGTGTCTCTGCAGATTAAGGAAACTCGTTGGTACAGGGTGATCCTCAGAGCTGCTGTACTTCCTTTACTGTGTGTCTCTGCAGATTAAGGAAACTCGTTGGTACAGGGTGATCCTCAGAGCTGCTGTACTTCCTTTACTGTGTGTCTCTGCAGATCAGGGAAACTCGTTGGTACAGGGTGATCCTCAGAGCTGCTGTACTTCCTATACTGTGTGTCTCTGCAGATTAAGGAAACTCGTTGGTACAGGGTGATCCTCAGAACTGCTGTACTTCCTATACTGTGTGTCTTTGCAGATCAGGAAACCCATTGGAACAGGGTGATCCTCAGAGCTGCTGTACTTCCTATACTGTGTGTCTCTGCAGATTAAGGAAACTCGTGGGTCCATGGTGATCCTCAGAGCTGCTGTACTTCCTTTACTGTGTGTCTCTGCAGATTAAGGAAACTCGTTGGTACAGGGTGATCCTCAGAGCTGCTGTACTTCCTTTACTGTGTATCTCTACAGATTAAGGAAACTCGTTGGTACAGGGTGATCCTCAGAACTGCTGTACTTCCTATACTGTGTGTCTCTGCAGATTAAGGAAACTCGTTGGTCCATGGTGATCCTCAGAGCTGCTGTACTTCCTTTACTGTGTGTCTCTGCAGATCAGGGAAACTCGTTGGTACAGCGTGATCCTCAGACCTGCTGTACTTCCTTTACTGTGTGTCTTTGCAGATCAGGAAATCCATTGGTACAGGGTGATCCTCAGAGCTGCTGTACTTCCTTTACTGTGTGTCTCTGCAGATTAAGGAAACTCGTTGGTACAGGGTGATCCTCAGAGCGGCTGTACTTCCTATACTGTGTATCTCTGCAGATTAAGGAAACTCGTTGGTACAGGATGATCCTCAGAGCTGCTGTACTTCCTTTACTGTGTATCTCTACAGATTAAGGAAACTCGTTGGTACAGGGTGATCCTCAGAACTGCTGTACTTCCTATACTGTGTGTCTCTGCAGATTAAGGAAACTCGTTGGTCCATGGTGATCCTCAGAGCTGCTGTACTTCCTTTACTGTGTGTCTCTGCAGATTAAGGAAACTCGTTGGTACAGGGTGATCCTCAGAGCTGCTGTACTTCCTTTACTGTGTATCTCTACAGATTAAGGAAACTCGTTGGTACAGGGTGATCCTCAGAACTGCTGTACTTCCTATACTGTGTGTCTCTGCAGATTAAGGAAACGCGTTGGTCCATGGTGATCCTCAGAGCTGCTGTACTTCCTTTACTGTGTGTCTTTGCAGATCAGGAAACCCATTGGTACAGGGTGATCCTCAGAGCTGCTGTACTTCCTTTACTGTGTGTCTCTGCAGATTAAGGAAACTCGTTGGTACAGGGTGATCCTCAGAGCGGCTGTACTTCCTATACTGTGTATCTCTGCAGATTAAGGAAACTCGTTGGTACAGGGTGATCCTCAGAGCTGCTGTACTTCCTTTACTGTGTATCTCTACAGATTAAGGAAACTCGTTGGTCCATGGTGATCCTCAGAGCTGCTGTACTTCCTTTACTGTGTGTCTCTGCAGATTAAGGAAACTCGTTGGTACAGGGTGATCCTCAGAGCTGCTGTACTTCCTATATTGTGTGTCTTTGCAGATCAGGAAACCCATTGGTACAGGGTGATCCTCAGAGCTGCTGTACTTCCTATACTGTGTGTCTCTGCAGATCAGGGAAACTCGTTGGTACAGGGTGATCCTCAGAGCTGCTGTACTTCCTTTACTGTGTGTCTCTGCAGATCAGGGAAACTCGTTGGTACAGGGTGATCCTCAGAACTGCTGTACTTCCTATACTGTGTGTCTCTGCAGATTAAGGAAACTCGTTGGTACAGGGTGATCCTCAGAGCTGCTGTACTTCTTTTACTGTGTGTCTCTGCAGATCAGGGAAACTCGTTGGTACAGGGTGATCCTCAGAGCTGCTGTACTTCCTATACTGTGTATCTCTGCAGATCAGGAAACCCATTGGTACAGGGTGATCCTCAGAGCTGCTGTACTTCCTATACTGTGTATCTCTGCAGATCAGGAAACCCATTGGTACAGGGTGATCCTCAGAGCTGCTGTACTTTCTTTACTGTGTGTCTCTGCAGATCAGGAAACTCGTTGGTCCAGGGTGATCCTCAGAGCTGCTGTACTTCCTATACTGCGTATCTCTTCAGATCAGGAAGCTCATTGTTCTAGGGTGATCCTCAGAGCTGCTGAAGTCACAGCTATAGACATGTGCAGTTCAGGCCTAGCTCAGTCACCAGAGCCTCTTCTTGTTCCATCGTGCTCATCTCCTCCCCTTCATACATTGGCTTCATACATTGTCTACCAGGTTACAGGAAGGGGGGGCAAGGTGGTCACAGCATCGAACCTTTAGGATCTATAGTCTGGTTATATATATTTAATAAATATATAATATATAAATCTAGATTTTTATTTTGCTGCTCCTTCTGTTTTAGTTACTTTCTCTCATTGATGTTGGTTCTGAAATTCTGCCGAGCCAAATTGACATAGAGCCGTAATCCAGAGCTTAGTGATTTTTTTAAATATTTTTGTGAAAATGGTTTAGCCAAGTGGAATTTTCCCACTGTGTACAATTTTAATACCTCCTAGATTTCAGGATGGTTGAGGCTAGAAGCATGGGAAGTTGCCTTGCTTGGGGGGAGTTTAAAACACCCACTCATACTCAGCTTAGTTAGCAATTAAAACACCGACTCATACTCAGCTGGGTTAGCAATTAAAACACCGACTCATACTCAGCTGGGTTCGCAATTAAAACACCCACACATACTCAGCTGGGTTCGCAATTAAAACACCCACACACACTCAGCTGGGTTCGCAATTAAAAAACACCCACTCATACTCAGTTGGGTTAGCAAGCTACCCATCCATAGAACAGAATTGGTCTGCAGGATCAGGATGTGAGCCTGAAGATAAACGTTACTATTCCTCCTATACTAATTCTCTGTGCACAGAATGCTGCATGCTTCCTACACCTATACCTATGGTCAGGGCAGGTAAGTGCTCATCCTGTAACTGGAGGCCTAAACCGAGGGAAAGGAATACAATGTTATTAATATGGCATTTTGAAGACCTATAGCTGGCACATTAGTTTCGCAGTTTGAATCAGAGTTTTAAGTAAACACAGACATCGCAGATATGCACAAAGAGAAAATGACCAGCCAAACTGTACTTAAAAAATACTCATTTAGAAAGGAAGTACAACATGCACATTGTTTGCTCAAATAGCATCCAGTCGTATACAGAGATAGTCATTAAAGGGTAGCTGTCGGGACAAATACAACATAATCTTTAATGATAGAGAATCACATTTTCTCTATATGTCGTACTAGCAGAATTGCTAGAAAATGTCTAGCTATCTGTAAAATCAGAGGTTAAAATATAGCCCTTTCCCATCCTCCCAGTCACTTCTGTCTGTGCCAAACCTGTGCCATTCAGAGAATGCTATGTCATCAGAGAAACCCTCCTTTGGGTATCTCTCCTCCTTGAATTCAGTCTTGAATCGAAGGGAAAGCAATGCCTGCAAGGCGAAGTAGGGAGAAGGGGCAGGCTCTGAGTAAGAACAACTTCATCAACAGCACAGAGAGGAGAGAAACAACTAGATTTATTTATTGTGGCAGCTAAAGACTGGCAATCTGAGAATGGAGAGTGTGATGAACTCACTAGTAATCATTTATTGGAAAGTTCCCCCCATTTCGCTTCCCAAGTTTCCCTGAACCCAAAATGCTATTTCCTGGTTCGGTATTTGCAAACTACGGAATACCGACAAACCAACTGGATGGCCGAAGGTTCCCAACCCCTGCTCTATTTCCTTGGAGATAATTAGTTTTTCCCAGACACAGAGACGCCTGCGCGGGTTTACTGTTGTAGTTGATGGGGACCCCATGCTGCGGGGGGGAGGGGGGGGGGTCTGTGTTTATAACCAGGCCACTTGGTCCTAATAAAACAGTTCATTTTGTACCCTTCATCAAGTCTCATCTGATGTTTGGGTATATCAGAGTTATAATCACTGCTTCACTACGGGACCTTGGAGAATCTACAGCGGAGGTACCACTCTGGGTACAGGTGCTCTGTTACATTTAATTTATACAAAGCCATCATAACATCTTGGGGACTTTTGACCCATTATGGGAAGTGTGTCTGTGCTTTCCAAACAGGGGTATACAGTAGCTGTGTGTATTACAGCAAGTGTAACACCCACTGAAAACATTATTAATGGTCTTAGTAGGAGACAGGGGTAACGGATACAAATTAAAATATGAGCTTTTATGATGTGATGTGTGGTGTCATATTGATGTCACCTTGAAGGAACGCTCCATATTTTGGTTTGCATAGAACTTACTATACACAGACTTTGTAAAGAGTTCCAGTAGTGGCTATGGCTCTAATCCCATTACCAGCCAACTTTTGTTCCTGTGCTACTTCAGTGCTTCAGTCATCTTCTGAACATTCCCGCTGTAACCACGGGACGAAGGCCCAGCCTGCTCCACTGTGACAACAGGGACATCTTTGAATTGCACTAGTTTAGGGAATGGAGTTCAGTTCATAACTATCTGGTTTAATAGTGTATATCCAACCTGGATGTCAGTCCATGGCGAAGTTCTCAGATTTAATGCATCCCCGGAGATATTCCATCCTTCTCATACCATATAACTACAGCTGTCCTTTCATTAATCTGATTAATCACATTGCAGCTTTAAAAAAAATAAAAACCTGAAAGTTAAATATTAATCATAGTAATAATTAGGACATAGTATAAATTAATGGGATGCTCTACTGCCCACAATGTTTATTTAAGAGAAGGAAAAACTGTTTAGTAGATATACCCGCAGTGCAAAACATGCTTGCTTGTAATTGTGTATGTTTTATTGGGATTATATCTAAAGACAGCTTACAAAATCTGCAGATCTCTTATCTGCAGCCTTTGAAAGTCCTCCCCTTTTAACCCCGCCCAGACATCCTGTGTCTGTCCAATCACAGACTTTCCAATGCAGCTCAATGAGAATTCTTTGCAAGGCAGGTGCTCTGAGTAATTGTTGCCTCTTTTTTCTCCACTGAGCTAACCAAACCAGGAAGTAACAGGACCTGGTGTCTGATTGACAGCCAGGAGGGTGTAACTAGGTTAATTTAAAAAAGTGTCAATTTCTGCTGAAGTTTGTATTTTTTTGTAATATGAGAAAAAAGAGGACACACTCTTCACACATAAAGCTTTTCAGCAAGCACATCTGCTTTAGGTGTTTAGACAGTTTTTTTTAAACAAGGACACATATATGTGGCTTCCGTGTTTTTGCTGTGTAGGGTGATGAATTTTAAGCTTTGATTTTGGTTGGCGTTTTTGGATAAGTAGCCAGATTGTCATCCACCGGACATAACTTAATCATGCAAGCAGTTTTTTTACACATGACACACAATGGCATTTCAGCAAGGAAGGGGTAAGGAAAAGCATTGTCACACAGATAAATAAAAAGTATGATTGCTGTTCAGTCAGCTGTTATCAGTGCGATAATGTATCCACATTAGCACAACCGCTGTGAACAGTGCTGGGAAGCAGGCAATCTATTACTGTGCTAGCGAATGCAGTAAAATCAGATTAAAAATGATGTCCCAGGAGCCACGGCCGGGATGCTGAATCAATTATTCAAAAAGATCTGTAACACATTTAAGGTAATGAAGACACCTGCAGCAGTTAGAGACCATCAAGGTGGATAATATGCAAAAACTACAGGAGTCTAAATTATTCCTTGCCAGCAGGTGGCAGACAAACCCCAAACTGAATTCATCTCACCCTCACAGGGAATCAAATCTAGATAACGTTTATCATGGCAATGCCATAGTGTCTTTCGACAAATTAAAACTCAAACACGGTTTACCGGATGAATCTAAATTGAACTGTTTAGTGATTATTGACAAGATGAAAGAACTATTCAACGTTCCAGAAACCGATACAAATTATAAGACACTCGAACTATCAACTCTGGAAAAAAGTTTTCCTGCATGACCCAGGAAGGAAAGGCATAATTTCTCTGTGTTACTTAAATTTAAACAAGTTCAGACACATGCTATCGTGAGAGACGGAGTTAGGTACACAATACAGTTTGGAAGAATGGTTTGGATTTTTTAAGGAAGTTTCGTACTGTACCGACCATTTTGAAAACCACTATAAGATTTTATATCATTGGTACCTGGCTCTGTCTACACAACATGAACAATGCGTATTCAGACTGGTGTTGGAGGGATTATGGAGGTACTGGAAATATGGCACACGTATGGTGGTTTAGTCCAAAATTAGCTAGATACTGGAAAATGATCCATGATTTGATTATTAAAGTGGACAAGGCTATAAGTATCTTGACATCAGAGCTAGCACTATTTAAGAAAATCCCGAAGTCTGTTACGAAAATCGATAGATTAATAATCCACAGGCCACATCCTAATCACAGCTACTTCATGTTTACCTCGATACTCGAAGTCTAAAAATCTACCTACACGTAAAGTAGTTTTGAACATGGTTTTAGACAATAAGTCAAATTAAATGTCCTATAGAAAAAATGATATTTTCAAATCGTCAACATATTTGGGACAAATGGGAAGAAGATATTATAAAAACTTACTGCTGATAGAATATATATTGTGTTAAGCTCAACGATGTATAACGAATGTTTTGAACATTATTTCATGTGTTTACTAATATGGATGGATCCCCTTTGCTATTTCCTTTCCTACCCCGAATAGTATGTTTGACTATTCGTTATTACTTGATGTAAAAACATTGTAACTTTAATTAAAAAAATTTAAAAAAAAATCGTGACTCAGAAGAAATTAACCAGGACGTCCGGAAGGCCCTGGCAATTTATATTCTGCATGTAGTCCCCAATGTTGTACTATAAAATCTTTATAATGCATAGATATTTTATAGCACACAACACAACCATTAGAATTTCCACTTTGTTTCAATGTATGTTGATGTATTGTAGATCAATTGTAGACATTTTTGTAGCGATTCTGAATATGCCAGTATAGAACGTTCCACCAGTATCAAATGATGAGGAAGATATTGCAGGTTAAATAGTCTAATGAATCATTTTTAGATCACTATTTTTCTGTGAACTGCTAAATATTCCCAAAAGAGATGCAATTACTTGTTTTGCCGCATATGTGCAATAGCATCCCAATGTTTTCTTATGGGAAAGCATTGGATTTGCAGAGATTTTGGATTTGCTGAGATTATCAAGTTTGATGATGTCAGCCATGGAGGTGGAGATAGCTGCAACAAGACTGGTGTGGCGTGGAAAAAAGGGAAGTTTAAACACCTTTTTATGGTGATCCGAGGATGGGGTCTCTCCTAAATAATTAGTTTAGCACCGTAGAGTCAAGAATACGTTAGTAGTAGTAACAATTCCATTCTATTTCAATAGATCTTGGGTCTTCCATATTAATAAAATCGTTATCTCCACAAGCCCATTCACTCTGCCTCTACGTGAAGTGTTTCCAAGAGTCTACAGTTGGTATTTTGGAATATTGGCCCATTCCTGTAGCACAGAGATTCAAAACGTAATTAAAACTACCGATTGCAGACGATTTATTGATATGTTATTTTAATTGTGAGAGACGGGGAAGTTAATTTCGCAGAATTACTCTCCAAAGATTAAAACTGGCATTTTTGGTTTAAGCACTCAATATTATCAGACTGGAGGTAAAAATGGTATCATTAAAAAAATAAAACGAAAATTGAATTACAAAATTAGGAGGCAAAATTTTACATTTGTTTTGTAACTTATAACAAGTTTTTTGAGTACTTACCCTGTACTCAGTTTGTGCTGCTGATCGGGTTCCTGCATTCATCCTCACGTGGGGATTGTTCCACCTAAAGTTCTTCATACTAGAGCAGGTCCTTGCTCTAGGTTATGTGAGTAGGATATTATCCTTTGTTAAGAACTTGTATATACATACCATACCATTGGAGATGTATTCCTTTCTGTTTCTCTTTTCACATGTTCTACCTGATATTAAGCTTTGATGATTCCTACCGCAATATCCTTAGACAGGGATTATACCGTCCAGGCCTACAAATCTAGAGCTTACATAGCTCTATAAAGTGTGAGTGCCCCATTGGATTTTATTTACCACTATTTGTATTAATTTGACTGTACTCCACCATTAATTGTCTCTAGTTTTATTATTTTTAAGATATACACATTAGCAGTCAATCTCTTCCTATGTATATTGTCATTTTGTAGCACTGTTCACCTCTCTTGTTTATTAAGATCACTACTTTAAGTCAAATACGTAATTTACTAGTTATTCTACAGAAATATTAGATATCAATAGAAAATTACACATATTCACTATATGAGCTCCTTGTTACAAGAATACATGCTCATTAGAACTATAGGCATGTGGATGACCCTGTATATCTGCTATGTTAGTGTATCCAATATATTAGTATATTTGATATATTAGTGTATCCGATATATTAGTATATTTGATATATTAGTATATTCGATATATTAGTGTATCTGATATATTAGTGTATTTGATATATTACTATATTTGATATATTAGTATATTCAATATATTAGTGTATCTGATATATTAGTGTATCCAATATATTAGTATATTCGATATATTAGTATATTCGATATATTAGTGTATCCGATATATTAGTATATTCGATATATTAGTATATTTGATATATTAGTGTATTTGATATATTAGTATATTCAATATATTAGTGTATTCGATATATTAATATATTTGATATATTAGTGTATTCGATATATTAGTATATTCGATATATTAGTGTATCCAATATATTAGTGTATCCAATATATTAGTGTATTCGATATATTAGTTTATTTGATATATTAGTGTATCCGATATATTAGTATATTTGATATATTAGTGTATCCGATATATTAGCGTATCCAATATATTAGTATATTCGATATATTAGTATATTCGATATATTAGTGTATCCGATATATTAGTATATTCGATATATTAGTATATTTGATATATTAGTGTATTTGATATATTAGTATATTCGATATATTAGTGTATTCGATATATTAGTATATTTGATATATTAGTGTATTCCATATATTAGTATATTCGACATATTAGTGTATCCGATATATTAGTGTATTCGCCATATTAGTATATTTGATATATTAGTGTATTTGATATATTAGTATATTCAATATATTAGTGTATCCGATATATTAGTGTATCCGATATATTAGTATATTTGATATATTAGTATATTTGATATATTAGTGTATTCGATATATTAGTATATTCGATATATTAGTATATTCAATATATTAGTGTATTAGATATATTAGTGTATTCGATATATTAGTGTATTTGATATATTAGTGTATTCGATATATTAGTATATTAGATATATTAGTGCATTTGATATATTAGTGTATTCGATATATTAGTGTATCCGATATATTAGTGTATTCGCTATATTAGTATATTTGATATATTAGTGTATTTGATATATTAGTATATTCAATATATTAGTGTATCCGATATATTAGTGTATCCGATATATTAGTATATTTGATATATTAGTGTATTCGATATATTAGTATATTTGATATATTAGTATATTCGATATATTAGTGTATTTGATCTATTAGTATATTTGCTATATTAGTGTATTTGCTATATTAGTATATTTGATATATTAGTATATTCGATATATTAGTGTATCCGATATATTAGTGTATTTGATATATTAGTGTATTCGCTATATTAGTTTATTTGATATATTAGTATATTCGATATATTAGTGTATTCAATATATTAGTGTATCCGATATATTAGTGTATCCGATATATTAGTATATTTGATATATTAGTGTATCCGATATATTAGTATATTTGATATATTAGTATATTCGATATATTAGTGTATTTGATCTATTAGTATATTTGATATATTAGTGTATTTGATATATTAGTATATTTGATATATTAGTGTATTCGATATATTAGTGTATTTGATATATTAGTATATTCAATATATTAGTGTATTTGATATATTAGTATATTTGATATATTAGTATATTCAATATATATTAGCATAGATGAGATCTGGAACATATCAAGAAGTTGTTTATTTGGCCTCTTTGTCTTATAGCGACTCTGCATCGTCTAAAGTGATCGAGCCATGGAATGTATTAATTGTTAAGCATTAGAGAAGCAGGGATTGATTGATTTTAGCAATATAATGGTGTTTACAGTAACTACTGATTTAAGGCACATTCACGTTTATTAATAACTACAAACTGTGTAGTCTTCATACATTTTAAACAATGTTTACATTCTAGCTGTAGAATCATTCTGTTTATTATAGCAATATGTTCTTCAAATTCGAATGCTATAAAAAATATATATTGTTATAAATATTGTTAATGTCATGTCTGGCAAAATAGTGAAACCTAATGATGGATTGCTCACCTGTAAATATTCCATCAATTTGTTCTTATAGGAACTCTCTATGTATACACTGTACTTTCATAACATTGTAAAGGGCTGCGGAATTAGTTGGTGCTATATAAATAACAATAATAATAATAACAATAATAATAATAGTTATATGTGTTCCAAATGCTACAATACTGATGTTCCTAGAAATTTTTTTTTACCTTTTGTCCAGCGCTGATTGTCCCTCAGCGCTGCAGCAACCTCCCCTTGGGCATGCCTCCTGGATGACGGGCTAATCGTGGAGGAGCATTGGGGAATGTAGGCGCATGTGTGGCACATGACGCAATGTGCCTACCAATCCACCATAAACAATCATTGAATACAATAATTATCTATGGCCGATCGCGAGGGAACTGTATGAAACAAATCTGGGTCCCGATGACTTTAGAGTGTTCCAACTATTTATAACTGCAATATTATAAATATCATAATTATAACACAACTATTTTTTATGTAACAACCCTGAATAAATAGTTTTCGGTTCTAATATAGCTTTCCTATGGTCAGTGGAGACAACCTTCATAGAGAGAGGGGTTTCATTTGTTTGGAGAATTTATTTTGTTAAACACTACATCATACAAAAACGCTCAGACTCCCATTACTCCTGGGCGGCAGCAATGACCATGGTGCCCATCAGCCCCAATACATACAGTAAAAACCAAAGGAGAAAAAGTTACTTGCTCCCTATCCCAAATCCCAGTGCATATTTATATAAATGGAGGGTTTTAGTATTACTCCAATGGCCATTAGATGGAAGCCCACCTGCCACGTTAAGGCAAACCTCGTTGGATTGAAACTAAAAACCTCCAGTTATTTAAATATGCATAGGGATTTGGGGTAGTGCACGGGTAACTATTTTTTGGGTTTTTTATTGTATGTATTGGGGCTGACATGTACTGTGGTCATTACTATGAGTAGTGGGGAATGTGTATTTGCTTTTGTATCACACAGCCATGTTACAATGCTGCTGCCCACCCCATGTGTTCCCTATTAAGGGTTAATAAGAATGTAGGGGGTTTAGAAATATACCCCTCTCTGTCTCATTAGAGACAAGGCAGCAGTCACACTCATACATAGCACATGCAGAATTCTTCAACAGGCAAAAACAATAGCGTAAGTGTACAGCTTCCAAAGCCTTACACTAGCACAAATATACCAAACATTTTCTTATGTTCTATGTCAGGGGTTCCCAAACCAGTCCTCAAGTACCCTCTACCAGTCCCGGATTTAGGGATTACCCTGTTGTGTCTAAAAGGTTTTTTTGTTTTTCCCCCCAAAACACCTTAGACACAATTGAGTAATCCTTAAATCCTGGACTGTTAGGGGGCACTTGAGGACTGGGTTGGGAACCTCTGTTCTATGTGATACAATAGTAGTTCCAGCTGACACCCAGCATTCAGATAGACCAGATACATTGTTACTCCATATTCCCCGAAGTAAATCAGTATTCCCTGTTTAATTACATTTTTTGAAAGATTCACAACTGCATTTTTTTTTATTTTCTGTATCGAAGCGTTTGCATTGGTTCACATGTGCACAAAGTCATTAATTCTAGATTGAAACACTGAGCGATAAAACAAATACGCCATGCCAGCCCTCGTAAAGTTTTACCACGGAGTAGAAAGTTTTAATGTTGTTAATGGTGTTTGACTATCGCTGATTCAGTGAATTGTGAGAATGAATTATTGCTTTATCAGAACAGTCCATGCGAGTTTCATCATGGGAACATGACTTTACTGGGCCAGAAGGTCAGCTTCCAATTAAACAGCCAAATAACGTCACTAAGATATAATGTCTCCCATTTACTTACTTAATTATGTATAGATCCATGTTCACTTTGTAACTTAATATTGATCTGTTATTGGCTGGAATGTTACCCAACATTAAATGGTCTAGGAGATCCATGTAGGAAAATCCAAATATAGACCATGCACATCCTTATATGGATTGTTTTTGGAATAACATGGAAGATCAATTGGCAGTTCCATTATTTAAAAAAAATAAAAATTAAAGATTGACACAAGTCCGCTGTTTAGAACTTCCACTCACCTATATATTTTTTATTTGGGTTTTTTGAGTGCTGATTTCCATACATATATACCTCGGTGGGGGGCCCACACCGAGGCAAGGTACAATATTCTTTTATCTATATTTTATCTTTTATTTTTATTTATTTTGTGTTGTCTTTTTTGCTACATATTTTGTTACTTTTTAGGCAGCTATTAGACATTCCACTTCATACCATGTATCAATAATATATTTCATTTGTCTATTTTTGAGAACAGTAGGGTTGTGTTTTTATTTTTGGCTTAATTTATTTCCTTTATATATATTTTATATGAGTTTTACCTCAATAAATATATTAAATATTTTCTAGAGTATCTATTTTGAGCGCACATACTTATTTTTGACTTTTAAGCTAACACTCATTTCTAGACGCTTGTGAACGTATGTAGCTGCCAGTTTTAACATTTGTTATCCATTACACCTTGTATCTATTTTCTTATTCACAAAAGTCCAAATGGAGTCAGACTGCAAAGTCCGAATGGAATTCAACAGACCCCGAATGGCCTGAATTTGGTACTGAACGCTGATAGACAGTTGAAATACAGATCAAATTAATTAAATCTGGGCTAGGAGTTGACTGTTTTTTTAAAACAATCTGAACTATTATAATAACATAGTCTGGGCCAGTAAATGCCTGAACAAGACCGTCCTTCTTCCACATTGATGCCGCATTCTGCCAGCATATATCCCGGCTCACCTCCAGTGACTTTCCATTAGAACAGGAATGCGGTCCACAACGTCTGTTTGATAGTGGCTGCGGGGACAATAGCCACACTGGCCCTTTTCCCAGCCCTCCTCTAGAACGGGCAGGAATGGCAACTATGGAGCACACTTGTGTAGTGCACTCAGTAGCACACTACAGGGAGTGCAGAATTATTAGGCAAATGAGTATTTTGACCACATCATCCTCTTTATGCAAGTTGTCTTACTCCAAGCTGTATAGGCTCGAAAGCCTACTACCAATTAAGCATATTAGGTGATGTGCATCTCTGTAATGAGAAGGGGTGTGGTCTAATGACATCAACACCCTATATCAGGTGTGCATAATTATTAGGCAACTTCCTTTCCTTTGGCAAAATGTGTCAAAAGAAGGACTTGACAGGCTCAGAAAAGTCAAAAATAGTGAGATATCTTGCAGAGGGATGCAGCACTCTTAAAATTGCAAAGCTTCTGAAGCGTGATCATCGAACAATCAAGCGTTTCATTCAAAATAGTCAACAGGGTCGCAAGAAGCGTGTGGAAAAACCAAGGCGCAAAATAACTGCCCATGAACTGAGAAAAGTCAAGCGTGCAGCTGCCAAGATGCCACCTGCCACCAGTTTGGCCATATTTCAGAGCTGCAACATCACTGGAGTGCCCAAAAGCACAAGGTGTGCAATACTCAGAGACATGGCCAAGGTAAGAAAGGCTGAAAGACGACCACCACTGAACAAGACAAACAAGCTGAAACGTCAAGACTGGGCCAAGAAATATCTCAAGACTGATTTTTCTAAGGTTTTATGGACTGATGAAATGAGAGTGAGTCTTGATGGGCCAGATGGATGGGCCTGTGGCTGGATTGGTAAAGGGCAGAGAGCTCCAGTCCGACTCAGACGCCAGCAAGGTGGAGGTGGAGTACTGGTTTGGGCTGGTATCATCAAAGATGAGCTTGTGGGGCCTTTTCGGGTTGAGGATGGAGTCAAGCTCAACTCCCAGTCCTACTGCCAGTTTCTGGAAGACACCTTCTTCAAGCAGTGGTACAGGAAGAAGTCTGCATCCTTCAAGAAAAACATGATTTTCATGCAGGACAATGCTCCATCACACGCGTCCAAGTACTCCACAGCGTGCCTGGCAAGAAAGGGTATAAAAGAAGAAAATCTAATGACATGGCCTCCTTGTTCACCTGATCTGAACCCCATTGAGAACCTGTGGTCCATCATCAAATGTGAGATTTACAAGGAGGGAAAACAGTACACCTCTCTGAACAGTGTCTGGGAGGCTGTGGTTGCTTCTGCACGCAATGTTGATGGGGAACAGATCAAAACACTGACAGAATCCATGGATGGCAGGCTTTTGAGTGTCCTTGCAAAGAAAGGTGGCTATATTGGTCACTGATTTGTTTTTGTTTTGTTTTTGAATGTCAGAAATGTATATTTGTGAATGTTGAGATGTTATATTGGTTTCACTGGTAAAAAAAAATAATTGAAATGGGTATATATTTGTTTTTTGTTAAGTTGCCTAATAATTATGCACAGTAATAGTCACCTGCACACACAGATATCCCCCTAAAATAGCTAAAACTAAAAACAAACTAAAAATTACTTCCAAAAATATTCAGCTTTGATATTAATGAGTTTTTTGGGTTCATTGAGAACATGGTTGTTGTTCAATAATAAAATTAATCCTCAAAAATACAACTTGCCTAATAATTCTGCACTACCTGTATATTAAGTGATATAGAATTCCATTACAGCATTGCTATAGCTCAGCTCGATCATTTCACATTAGTGATGTACCGAACTGTTCGCTGGCGAATAGTTTCTGGCGAACATAGCGTGTTCGCGTTCGCCACGGCGGGCGAACACATGCACGGTTCGATCCGCCCCCTATTCGTCATCATTGAGTAAACTTTGACCCTGTGCCTCACGGCAGAGGCGGCTCTAGACTTTATGAGGCCTTAGGCGAAACTCAAACATGAGGCCCCACTAACAAAAAAGTGTCACATACACATTGATGCACAGCTTACCTGTGTATGTGCCTGAGAGTGTGTCTGACAGAGTATCCTTGTGTGTGAATGTATGTTTTTGTCTGCGACCCTATGTGTATGGGGAAGCTGCTTGAAGTGTGTTGTGTGTATGGGGGGGGTGATGGTGAGAAGGAGAGGCGGGTGAGGGTGACAGGGAGGTGATGGTGTGGGGGGTGATGTGAGAGAGGTGATGGTAATGTGAGAAGGGGGGGGTAATGTGAGAAGGGGGGTGATGTGAGAAGGGGGTGTGGTGGAATCTCGGTAAAAATAAATTTAGTAGGCCGAGATTACCACGTGGCATGTGTACGTGCATATGCTGACGTATCGATCAGTTGGTTGCACGTGGCAAGATACGATCAGTAGTGTACGGAGCATGTGCGAGACTACAGGATGTAGTATTCCCCTCCTCCATTGTGCTGGGCAGGCCATGCGGTCAAGCAGGAAGTTAATTCTTATTTGTATTGATTGGTCAAGAGAATGTGCGGGTGGAGCTTAATATGGGAGGAGTTATGTGCCTATATAAGGAGCCTGCACTATTGTCCGGGGCTCAGAACTTGTTGTATTTTGGTGACATTAGTCCCTCTGAGTCCCGATCGGTGATCCGAATAAAGAATCTCTTCCTTCCTGAAGAAACCTGTGTCCATCTCTCTGTGCTTGGCTTCCGTCAGTTTCTCCGGTATCAGGGGGTGATGTGAGAAGGGGGGTGATGTGAGAAGGGGGGGTGATGTGAGAAGGGGGGGTGATGTGAGAAGGGGGGGTGATGTGAGAAGGAGGGGGAGTTGATGGTGAGGGGGGGTAGATGGTGAGGGGGGGTAGATGGTGAGGGGGTAGATGCTGAGGGGGGTAGATGCTGAGGGTGGTGGGGGTGGTGAGGCAGAGGGTGGTGGGGTGGTGAGGCAGAGGGTGGTGGGGTGGTGAGGCTGTGGGTGGTGGTGAGGATGAGGGTGGTGGGGGTGAGGCTTAGGAGGGTGGTGAGGCTGATGTTGAGGGTGGTGAGGCTGATGTTGAGGGTGGTGGGGGGGCTGATGTTGAGGGTGGTGGGGGGGGTGATGTTGAGGGTGATGCTGGGGGATGGTGAGGCAGAGGGTGGTGGGGGATGGTGAGGCAGAGGGTGGTGGGGTGGTGAGGCTGAGGGTGGTGGGGTGGTGAGGCTGAGGGTGGTGGGGTGGTGAGGCTGAGGGTGGTGGGGGTGGTGGTGAGGATGAGGGTGGTGGGGGTGAGGCTTAGGAGGGTGGTGAGGCTGATGTTGAGGGTGGTGGGGGGGTGATGTTGAGGGTGATGCTGGGGGTGGTGAGGCTGAGGGTGGTGGGGGTGATGCTGGAGGTGGTGCTGAGAGTGGTGGGGGTGATGCTGAGGGTGGTGGGGTGGTGAGGCTGAGGGGGTGGGGGTGATGTTGAGGGTGGGGGGGGGCGGTGAGGCTGAGGGTGGTGGTGAGGCTGAGGGTGGTGGGGGGTGATGTTGAGGGTGATGCTGGGGGTGGTGAGGCTGAGGGTGGTGGGGGTGATGCTGGAGGTGGTGCTGAGAGTGGTGGGGGTGATGCTGAGGGTGGTGGGGTGGTGAGGCTGAGGGGGTGGGGGTGATGTTGAGGGTGGGGGGGGCGGTGAGGCTGAGGGTGGTGGTGAGGCTGAGGGTGGTGGGGGGTGATGTTGAGGGTGATGCTGGGGGTGGTGAGGCTGAGGGTGGTGGGGGTGATGCTGGAGGTGGTGCTGAGAGTGGTGGGGGTGATGCTGAGGGTGGTGGGGTGGTGAGGCTGAGGGGGTGGGGGTGATGTTGAGGGTGGGGGGGCGGTGAGGCTGAGGGTGGTGGTGAGGCAGAGGGTGGTGGGGGTGATGTTGAGGGTGGTGGTGGGGTGAGGCTAAGGGTGGGGGGTGGTGAGGCTGAGGGTGGTGGGGGGTGGTGAGGCTGAGGGTGGTGGGGGGTGGTGATGCTGAGGGTGGTGTGGGGGGTGGTGATGCTGAGGGTGGTGTGGTGATGCTGAGGGTGGTGTGGGGGGTAGTGAGGCTGAGGGTGGTGTGGGGGGTAGTGAGGCTGAGGGTGGTGTGGGGGGTAGTGAGGCTGAGGGTGGTTGGGGGTGGTGATGCTGAGGGTGGTGTGGGGGGTAGTGAGGCTGAGGGTGGTGGGGGGGTAGTGAGGCTGAGGGTGGTAGTGAGGCTGAGGGTGGTGGGGGGTATTGAGGCTGAGGGTGGTGAGGCAGAGGGTGGTGGGGGATGGTGAGGCAGAGGCTGGTGGGGGATGGTGAGGCAGAGGGTGGTGGGGGATGGTGAGGCAGAGGGTGGTGAGGCTGAGGGTGGTGGTGTTGAGGGTGAGGCTGAGGGTGGTGGAGGTGAGGCTGAGGAGGGTGATGTTGAGGGTGGTGGGGGGGTGATGTTGAGGGTGATGCTGGGGGTGGTGGTGAGGCTGGGGGTGGTGGTGAGGCTGAGGGTGGTGGGGGTGATGCTGAGGGTGGTGGGGGTGATGCTGGGGGTGGTGCGGAGAGTGGTGGGGGTGATGCTGAGGGTGGTGGTGTGGTGAGGCTGAGGGGGTGGGGTGATGTTGAGGGTGGGGGGGCGGTGAGGATGAGGGTGGTAGTGAGGCTGAGGGTGGTTGGGGGTGGTGAGGCTGAGGGTGGTGTGGGGGGTATTGAGGCTGAGGGTGGTGTGGGGGGTATTGAGGCTGAGGGTGGTGTGGGGGGTATTGAGGCTGAGCGTGGTGGGGGGTAGTGAGGCTGAGGGTGGTTGGGGTAGTGAGGCTGAGGGTGGTGTGGGGGTAGTGAGGCTGAGGGTGGTGTGGGGGTAGTGAGGCTGAGGGTGGTGTGGGGGTAGTGAGGCTGAGGGTGGTGTGGGGGTAGTGAGGCTGAGGGTGGTGTGGGGGTAGTGAGGCTTAGGGTGGTGTGAGGGGTATTGAGGCTGAGGGTAGTGGGGGTGAGGCTGAGGGTGGTGTGGGGGTATTGAGGCTGAGGGTGGTGTGAGGGTAGTGAGGCTGAGGGTGGTGTGGGGGTTATCGAGGCTGAGGGTGGTGTGGGGGGTAGTGGGGCTGAGGGTGGTGGGGGGTGAGGCTGAGGGTGGTGTGGGGAGTAGTGAGGCGGGGGGGTGAGGCTGAGGGTGGTGTGGGGGGTAGTGGGGCTGAGGGTGGTGGGGGGTGAGGCTGAGGGTGGTGTGGGGAGTAGTGAGGCGGGGGGGGTGAGGCTGAGGGTGGTGTGGGGAGTAGTGAGGCGGGGGGGGTGAGGCTGAGGGTGGTGTGGGGGGTAGTGGGGCTGAGGGTGGTGGGGGTGAGGCTGAGGGTGGTGTGGGGGGTAGTGAGGCTGGTGGGAGAGTGAGGCTGAACCTACCTTAATTTCCCTGGTGGTCCAGTGGGCTCCCTGGTGGTCCGGTGGCCACTGCTTCCGGTCTGCAGCTCCGCTGAGCTGCAGACCATGTAATCTCGCGAGTGAATCAGAGCGTTGCCGTGGTAACCCGCGGCAACGCTCTGATTGGCCGGTTCTCGCGAGACACATGGTCTGCAGCTCTGCTCACTGCGGAGCTGCAGACCGGTGTCTGCGGTGGCTGGCCGGGCAGCCAGGAGGGGCCTCGCACCCGGCGGCATACCGGGCAAGCCGCCGGGCCCCCTCCTGGTGTCAGGTCCTCGGTCAGTGACCGAGGACCTGACACACTCTGCCCACAGGCGGTTTAGGCGGCCGCGAGGCCCCAGCCAGCGCGAGGCCTTAGGCGGCCGCCTAAACCGCCTAATTAGAGAGCCGCCTCTGCCTCACGGTCAGCAGACACATTCCAGCAAATTAGCAGCAGACCCTCCCTTCCAGACCCTCCCACCTCCTGTACAGCATCCATTTTAGATTAAGTGTAGCTGCTGCTCATTTGATAGGGAAATGGATAGCTAGGCTAGGGTATTCAGTGTCCACTACAGTCATGAAGGACTCATCTGATCTCTGCTGTAAGGACAGCACCCCTAAAAGCCCTTTTTAGGGCTAGAACATCAGTCTGCTTTTTTTTTTTCTGTGTAATGTAATTGCAGTTGCCTGCCTACCAGCTTCTGTGTCAGGCTCACAGTGGATACTGTGCCCACTTGTCCAGTGCCACCACTCATATCTGGTGTCACAATAGCTTGCATAAAAAAACAAAAATGTTTTTTTCACTGTAATAGATTGAATAGCAGTTAGTTGTCTGCAAGCGTCTGGGTGTCAGGCCTTCAGCGTGTACTCTGCCAACTTCTGCCAGTCCACTTTGCCACTCATGTCTGGTGTCACAATAGCGTGCCTTTAAAAAGAAAAAAAGTTTTTCACTGTAAGTTAATAGCAGTCAGTGTCCTTCAAGCGGGTGTCAGGCCTTCAGCGTGTACTCTGCCAACCTCTGCCAGTCCACTTTGCCACTCATATCTGGTGTCACAATAGCGTGCCTTTAAAAAGAAAAACAGTTTTTCACTGTAAGCTAATAGCAGTCAGTGTCCTTCAAGCGGTGTCAGGCCTTCAGCGTGTACTCTGCCAACCTCTGCAAGTGCACATTGCCACTCATATCTGGTGTCACATAAGCATGCATTTAAAACCCAAAAACTTTTTTCACTGTTATAGATTGAACAGCAGTTAGTTGTCTTCAAGCGGGTGTGTCAGATCTTCAGCGTGTACTCTGCCAACCTCTGCCAGTGTATTTTGCCACTCATATCTGGTGTCACAATAGCGTGCCTTTAAAAAGAAAAACAATTTTTCACTGTAAGCTAATAGCAGTCAGTGTCCTTCAAGCGGTGTCAGGCCTTCAGCGTGTACTCTGCCAACCTCTGCAAGTGCACATTGCCACTCAGATCTGGTGTCACTATAGCATGCATTTAAAACCAAAAAACTTTTTTCACTTATATAGATTGAATAGCAGTTACTTGTCTTCAAGCGGGTGTCAGGCCTACAGCGTGTACTCTGCCAACCTCTGCCAGTGCACATTGCCACTCATATCTAGTCTCACAGTAGCTTGCACACATAGTACCACTAATCCCCAAAAAAATGACAGGCAGAGGCAGGCCACCCCGCAGGGGCCATCGTGGTCGTGGTGCTGTGATTCCCTTTGGCCCTAGAATAAAGCCCAATTTTCAGAGGGGACGTACCCTAAACTTGAAAAGTTCTGAGGACATAGTTGACTGGCTAACACAGGACACCCAATCTTCTACAGCTTCCGCTCGGAAGCTTGACGCACCATCCTCCTCCAGCTTAGCTTCGGGCACCTCTCAAGATACCACTCACCCGCCTGCCGCCACCACCAACACTGGCACCACAGCCGCTTCACTTTATCTGTCAGAGGAGTTATTTACACATCGGTTTGAAGAAATGAGTGATGCGCAACCATTATTGCCAGAGGATGTAGATAGCAGGGATATGTCTCAGTCAGGCAGCATTACACACATGGACGTACGGTGTGATGATGATGATGTTGTACCCGCTGCTGCTTCCTTTGCTGAGTTGTCAGATACAAGTGAAGCGGTTGATGATGACGATGCGTCCATGGATGTCATGAGGGTGCCCGCTTGGCAAGAAGAAGAACAGGGCGAAAGTTCAGATGGGGAGACAGAGAGGAGAAGGAGACAAGTTGGAAGCAGGGGGAGGTCGTCGCAAGGAGCTAGTGGCACAGTCAGACAGCATGCCTCGGCACCTGGGGTCAGCCCGACAGCACGCCAATCAGCGCATGCTGTGTCCACCACCAGAATGCCGTCATTGCAGAGCTCAGCAGTGTGGCATTTTTTTTTGTGTGTCTGCCTCTGACAACACCGATGCCATTTGCAACCTGTGCCAAAAGAAACTGAGTCATGGGAAGTCCAACACCCACCTAGGTACAACTGCTTTGCGTAGGCACATGATCAAACATCACAAACGCCTATGGGATCAACACATGAGTACAAGCAGCACACAAACTCAAAGCCGCCATCCTCCTCCTGGTCCAGCATCTTCAGCCACGTCAACCACTGCTGTCCTCCTTGCCCCCTCTCAACCATCCGCCACTCCGTCTCTCGCCTTGAGCAATTCCCGCTCATCTGCCCACATTCAGGTGTCTGTCAAGGACATGTTTGAGCATAAGAAGCCAATGTCAGAAAGTCACCCCCTTGCCCAGCGTCTGACAGCTGGCTTGTCTGAACTATTAGCCCGCCAGTTTTTACCATACAAGCTGGTGGAGTCTGAGGCGTTCCAAAAATTTGTGGCTATTGGAAGGTACCCGGACGAAATTTCTTTGCACAAAAGCAATCCCCAACCTGTACTCGATTGTGCAAAAGGAAGTAATGGCATGTCTGGCACACAGTGTTGGGGCAAGGGTCCATCTGACCACTGATACCTGGTCTGCAAAGCATGGTCAGGGCGGGTATATCACCTACACTGCGCATTGGGTAAACCTGCTGACGGCTGCCAAGCATGGAATGCGTGGCTCTGCAGAGGAGTTGGTGACACCACCACGACTTGCAGGCAGGCCTGCTGCCACCTCCTCTACTCCTCCTACTCTATCCTCTTCCATAACCTCCTCGGCTGAGTCCTCTTCTGCTGCTGCGTCTTGCTCCACATCAACGGCACCCCCCCAGCTCCCCACGTACTATTCCACATCCCGGATACGGCAGGCAAGATCTCCTGTCCGCCCTGAACACACAGGTGGAAAAGTGGCTGACTCCACAGCAACTGGATATCGGCAACGTGGTTTGTGACAACGGAACAAATTTGTTGGTGGCATTGAAGTTGGGCAAGTTGACACATTTGCCGTACAGGACGTCCTGAAGCAGGCCAGGAAGGTGTGTGGCCATTTCAGGCGTTCCTACACGGCCAAGGCGCACTTTGCAGATATCCAGTGGCGAAACAACATGCCAGTGAGGCGCTTGATTTGCGACAGCCCAACACGTTGGAATTCAACACTCCTAATGTTCGACCGCCTGCTCCAACAAGAAAAAGCCTTTAACGAGTATTTGTATGACCGGGGTGCTAGGACAGCATCTGGGGAGCTGGGAATTTTTTTGCAACATTACTGGACGCTCATGCGCAATGCCTGTAGGCTCATGCGTCCTTTTGAGGAGGTGACAAACCTAGTCAGTCGCATCTAAGGCACCATCAGCGACATCATACCATTTGTTTTCTTCCTGGAGCGTGCCCTGCGAAGAGTGCTGGATCAGGCCGTAGATGAGCGTGAAGAGGAAGAGGAAGAGTTGTGGTCACCATCACCACCAGAAACAGCCTTATCAGCATCGCTTGCTGGACCTGCGGCAACGCTGGAAGAGGATTGTGAGGAAGAGGAGTCAGAGGAGGAATGTGGCTTTAAAGCGGCACTGTCATGCCGAACTTACCTTTCCTCAATCTCTTCCTCTTCTCCCCCTCTCTCAGGATCTGTTATTCTTTTCTTCCTGTCTTCTTTAGTTTTCTTTAAAATCATAAGACAAAGTAGGGACTCTTTGCCTCTGACCAGCGGAGGAGCAAAGTGTGCTTCATTTCCGCTGGTCAGAGCAATTTTCCCATGATCCCTAGCGTTCCTCCCTGTTCCCACAATGCTTCCTGTCAGTATTGCCGAACGTCCTGTCACTTAGACAGAACGCCGGCAAAACTGCCGAATTGCACCCTAACAGAATGAGAACAGTTTCTCATTGGTGTTAGGATGCAATTCGGTACTTCGAAACTCCGATCCTATTCATTTCTGTGGCTGCATCTTGCAGCCGCTTAGTAGATAACTCCCTAATTCCCACGGTATCAGGGAGCTATCTACTAAAAGGCTGAAAGACCTAAATTGGTCTTTCAGCCAAATTTACTAACACTAAGTAAAGATTACTTAGTATTAGTAAATAATATGCCCCTACTCGCTATACCGCGAGTACGGGCATGTCTAGTAAGCAGTGAGCAGCATGTGGCTGCTCACTGTAAAAAAAAAAAAAAAAAACTAATAAACACTCCTCTTCCCCCCCCTACTGTCCTACTGTCCTCCCCCCCTGGCCCCCACCCCTGCGCGGTGGGTGGGGGCCCTAATAAAACAATAAGGGGGGACCTACTGTCCTCCCCCCGGCCCCCACCCCTGAGCGGTGGGTGGGGGCCCTAATAAAACAATTAGGGGGGGGACCTACTGTCCTCCCCCCCGCCCCCACCCCTGAGCGGTGGGTGGGGGCCCTAATAAAACAATTAGGGGGGGGACCTACTGTCCCCCCCCTAATTGTTTTATTAGGGCCCCACCCACCGCACACGGGTGGGGGCCAGGGGGGAGGACAGTAGGTCCCCCCCTTATTGTTTTATTAGGGCCCCCACCCACCGCGCAGGGGTGGGGGCGGGGGGGAGGACAGTAGGTCCCCCCCCTTATTGTTTTATTAGGGCCCCCACCCACCGCTCAGGGGTGGGGGCCAGGTGGGGAGGACAGTAGGTCCCCCCCTTATTGTTTTATTAGGGCCCCCACCCACCGCGCAGGGGTGGGGGCCGGGGGGAGGACAGTAGGTCCCCCCCCTTATTGTTTTATTAGGGCCCCCACCCACCGCGCAGGGGTGGGGGCCGGGGGGAGGACAATAGGTCCCCCCCCTAATTGTTTTATTAGGGCCCCCACCCACCGCGCAGGGGTGGGGGCCGGGGGGGAGGACAGTAGGTCCCCCCATTATTGTTTTATTAGGGCCCCCACCCACCGCGCAGGGGTGGGGGCCGGGGGGGAGGACAGTAGGTCCCCCCCTTATTGTTTTATTAGGGCCCCCACCCCTGCACAGGGGTGGGGGCCAGGGGGGAGGACAGTAGGTCCCCCCCCCCCCCCCCATTATTACCATTTTTTTTTTTTACAGTGAGCAGCCACAGGCTGCTCACTGTTTAGTGGACATGCCCCTACTCGCGGTATAGCGAGTAGGGGCATTGGGGAGATTTTAATCTCCCTTGTGCTACGATGGGGGTCATATTGACCCCCATAGAGTGAGGGGGGGGACCTGGGGGGCTTATGAAGTGGTGGGGAGCTCTGCTCCCTGCCGCTTCTATAGTTACATATTACAAGGAGGGAGCTGCACGCCGGTAGCTCCCTCCTTGTAATAAACTGAACGAACAAACGAACACTGATACACAGTGTTAGTTTGTTCATCTGATTTTTTCTATTCATTCATTCGTCTGTCTGATGAATGAATGAATAGGTGAAATTCCCGTTCGCATGTCCAGGTGTTTCACTGGGCATGTGCGGGAATCTTACAGTCTGTGTAGTGTGGGTAGATGACGTGTCCCACAGGGACTTCACCTACCCACACAAAGATGGCGGCGCCCTGAATAAAGATCGGGACAGAAGATAAAGAAGAAGAAAAAGGTAATGTGGGGGGCTTAGGGGCATTTGGGGGTGACTAGGGGGTCGATTGGATGTAGTGGAGGCGGGAGGGGGATTAAAAAAAAAACGGGATTCGGCATGACAGTGCCGCTTTAAGGAGGAGGAGGAAGACCAACCACAACAGGCATCCCAGGGGGCTCGTTGTCACTTATCTGGAACGCACAGTGGAACGCACGCGGCTGCCAGCAAGTTTGTCCATAACACGAGGAGGTCCATATCTGACTTCATCCGGCCGGTGAGAAAAGATTTTTACATCTCTTTGGACACTCGTAACTTTAATCAGACAGCAGTTGCTCTCCATATTTGGGAACTCCCATGAACTTTTAGTGTCTTTTATATTTTATGTGTGAGTCTTTGACAGTTTATTGTTGTTAAATAAAATCGTGCATATTTTAACCAATCTGTCGGCTGCACAGTATAATAGACATAATTCGTTTTCTACTACAGTGGGATTACATGCAATTTTTTCCCTAATTTATTCATCTTCAAGTGTACTGGTCAACATATGTGGAACCTTTACTAGATTATTTATTTCCAGCTGATTTTTTTCATCTTTCTTGCCCTCATATGGGAAGAATAGATACAAACAGCTGAAACATTTGTTATATCATTTGGTTATTCTGTTATTTATGGTAATTGTATTGCAACCATCTCCACAGAGTCCTGCAAACTACTATTGATTTTCAATAGATATCCTATATTTATACTCTCCAACCGTAGGTGGCGGTTATTTCTGCAGTGACACAGTGGTTATGGTATACATATCCGGTCTCATTATCTAAACTTGAAAAGTTATTCACCAGTGGATACTGGCGTTTATCTATTAAGTTGCTTTTTAAATTTGTTATGATTTAACTTATAATCAGTTTGTAATTCTAACAATAATCCCAATCATGACCTTGCATCCTATGTCTCCTAATTACATCCCTATTTCGATGGTCCAGTCATATCCACACTTAATAAATGGGAATCCATCCTTGGTACACTCAACATACATCAATGACACACATAGTACATCCATGACTGAATAAGTTAACACTTCCTCTCTCTCCGGCTAACTCTACAAAAATAAAAATAACAAAATAGTTCAATAGTCCAGCATAGTCCTAAAAAATAGAATAAGTCTTTCAAGGAGAATAAAGAATGTTAGACACCATAAACTTTGTTCCATAATCTTAGACACCATAACATAGCTAAGGGTAGCAATATGGCTGACAACAAGACAATGTCAGCTTCCACATAGTTCTTAATTCTTCTGTTTGCTGGATGTTCACCACAATGCTCTGTGCAACACCCCAATTGTTGAAAGGGTTAATACAGACATAGCGGCATTAGACAGCACTGCACCTTCAGGACTTTCCAAGTTAGTTTATGTCCTCATAAGTAAGCATCTTAGTTTCTTCGGCCAGCATGGATTTTGACCAAACAGATTTAATTGCAAAAAAAGGTAGGTAGGCAGGCAGGTAGGTCAGCCAGAGAGATTGGTGTGTAGTCCCAAATATCAGGCGGCACAAATACTCCAGTATGGTCTCTATAATCATACAAACACAAGGATCAGTACGACATCAATAACTTCATTATCTAGGCTAAACTCAAATTAGAGACTAATGTTAAACCCTTAACTTGCGTAACATGTACTTCTCTCAGTGTTGCTTATATTTCATTGCATTGTCCTTTATACAATTTTAATACATAATTTCCCTTTAGAATGCCTTTGCATGGATGAGAGAAGCACTCATTCTATATAAATGCTTGTTGAGTACTAAAACACTAACATATACATATTGAAATAATTCCTAATAAAATACTGTTAACCTTAATTTGATCATCCCAATTAATTACTTTAATAGAATTGGAATGCTGAATTCTGTCAAAAATGTTGTGGACCCAGGTAACATTTTTTTTAACCAAAACCTTTTATAGATCCCGATGTCCAAAAAGCCACCAGTTCTGTATGTGTGTGATCATGTTTAATACATGGTGGAACCTCCATACAGTTATCCCACTTAAACAATATTTTTTTCAGAACAACTAGGAATGAAATAGGAGAAACAAAATGAATTACTGTTGTTGCGAAGTGCTTTGTTTAAGACAGAGTTGTCTTGCTTTGCTAAGGTTGCAAGTGGCCTCTGATAAGGAAGGGGCAGCAAACTGTAGACATATGTTATATTAAGTTGCCCTCACTTGTCAGGTCTTGTAAACTCACTTATTTTATTGCAGATGCCTCTATGATACCACGTTACAAATTGACTAAGCATACTTATTATTATCCTATTTTATTTTAGTTATTTCACATTGCGCAGCCTATGCAAACAATGTCTACATCTCAACTTCAGCTTGTTCATCCTCTAAGAGCCAGCATTAATACTGTTTTATCTATATATAAAACATTAAGAACATGAACCATCTGTGTATTAGGCTGAGGTTATTGGGTGTGGGTATAGGTTGGAAGCTGTGGTTGGTATTGAGGAACCTGCCAGGGTGGGTCCAGGAGCACCACAGGCACCAGGGAAGCCAGAGGCACCAGGGAAGCCAGGGGCACCAGCAATACCAGGAGTACCAGTGGGGCCAGCTTGACCGGGTTCACCACGAGTACCTTGGGGTGAACCCCTGCTCTCCACAATTAAAACAATTAAAACAGTGCTGAAGTTGCCACCTCTATAAAAGTTAGACCCTTTGATCAAATTGTCTACCTCTGCCTCCAAAACTTGTCTGATTCAATCTCCTATCACCTCCCAAATGTCCTCGTCTCCCCTGCTTAAGATCACAATCCTTTGTGACCGATCCAACATACTTTTCCCTCTTTCTTTATATCAAAACAACCTGCTGTATCTTTCTCATGAAGCATATTCCATTTGCAGGTCGAGATTACTTAACTCACACCCCCTCTTTGTGTACACTTCTTAGTGTACCACACAGATATAAAATTAATAAGCTTTTTAAGAATTAGTACATAAACAGTGAAAGCAGAGTCTTCCTACAGGGTTTGCAATACTGACAGTCTGGGTCATAGGTGTAATGCAGTTAGTTACTTTTCTATTGTTAGAATACATTGAAAACACAAATATATTGCAAATATTAAAATCATATTGCAGCCGTTTCCTACACCTATAAGGATATGGTTGTTATACTTCAATTGAGTTCAAATTGAGTATCAAAAGTCTAACCACATAAACTAAACGTTATATGCTTATCAAAAATGAGTTTAACCCCTTAGAGAGTTAATAGGGTGACCTCTTCCCATAGTATGGTTCCTTTTAGAATTATTATATTATTTATTCTCTTCTGGGACTGCAAAATGCTTTCAATATACCAATACAAATCTAATACAGTAGTTTAGAATTGCCTCAAAATAAATTGTCTGATCTCTATTAAAAATACCATTTCATCATTTTGCTATAATCAATGAGGCATATAAGATTAATCTTAATCTGGGAAAAAACTTATCCTATATATCCATTAATTTTTTTCTTGTTAAATACCCATATAACATAACAATTGTTTATGTTAAAGATAACGCTTAATACTCCCCTAATAATATGGAGAATGAGAGATCCACGATTTTGAAAAGCAGATTTTTTCCAGGGGCCCCTTTTTCGTGAGCTGATCAGCATTTAATCTGTTGTAAAAACACTAAAAGCTTGCGTTAATGACATGCAAATATTCTTTAAATAGTCTTCATACTCATTGTAATATCACACATGTCCTCTTATAACACAGAACACAACGAATGTAGCAGATATCCAGCAGACATCCCAATACAAAAACCCATTAATGGACAGGCAATTAACTCAATCCAAAATAAATTATTAAATGTCACACCCAAAAGAAACACAGACATAATGTAGGTTTCCCTTGTTTGTGCATTCTGCAACTATGCAAGCAGTACTGCTTTAAGATCAGAAAACCTGGCAGCTGGACTGGAAAGTCGAATTTTGGCAAGATTTTGGCAAGAAGTCCATTATTACAACAGAATTTTGGAAAACAGCTAAAACTTAGCGTGTTTTTTTCTTTTGCTTTAAGGATTACAACTCATATTGCTCTTGGACTAGTATTCAATAATAAATTAGTTATCTAATAGATTATTACGCTGCCACTTCCATCTGTGTCAATACTGAGACAAACATATTTAAATATAATTTAAAATAGCACAGCAAATTACCCATTAACATACATGACAATCAAACTGCATACTTTAAAATGAGTAACCAAAACACATTTATCACAATCACCATTTACACAGAATTCACTTTTAACAGCTGTATTCAGAACATATTATTGTATATATTTTTTATTTTTATTTTATTATTTAAGAGTTCTGGTACCAATTTTTTTTCTTATTAAAGAAGGGATCCCGTACGGCCATATAACACGTTTAACTTAAACATTTGTATAACACTTGCATTAACCAGTTGCAACATATGTACCTTATCAATAGAATTTCTCTCCTATACGCTTATAGAACATTTGGACCAGATTACACAGACATGGTATCACCTGCATTTGTCAGAACTCTCAAAAACTCAAAATATTTATACTACTCCATGTTAAAAGCATGGGAAATTTTGACTGGTCAATTTGAGTTCCCAAAAGTCATAAAAACACAGGTAAAAACCTTTGTCCATGGTTTCTGATCCTACATTCCGTGACCAACATTTCAAACCCACTTCTGCACAGGGGGTCCACCATTTGGGTCACAATCAATAAAATCTCTGCATCCCCAGACAACAATTTACAGATTTGCACAATGCTACAGAATACATACAATTTAAAGCATTTACAACATGTCAGGTACCTGTAGCAAGCAAGTTAGTTTACAGCACGAAATGAAGCATGTGCTGAAAATATAATTTTCATATTAATTTATAATCATCTACATTTACAACATGAATTTGTAGCCCCCCTTAACCCCTTAAGGACACATGACGTGTGTGACACGTCATGATTCCCTTTTATTCCAGAAGTTTGGTCCTTAAGGGGTTAATTAACCTCTATTTTTTCTTTTATTTATCATCACCTTCTCATGTACCTTTGACATTCCCTCAATTATTTTATTCCCTTAATTCTTATACCTGGTTTGGACACCCTCAGGGCTTTAGAGGAGCTGCCCAATCCTTTCTTCCTGGGGAGGGGGTAAAAGGGAACTCTATGCTATGGAGCAGTACTAACGTGCAATGTGTAAAGGTTGGGAAAAGACAGGTAAAAGAATAAAGGTCAAAAAAGACACCGAATCCTCCTACCTGATTTCCTCCTTTAATTGATCCCACTTCTGACACCAAGTTGTTGGGGATTAAATCAGCTATACACGAAGACAAGAGATGTGTTCTATAACCAATTCAAATTTTATTATACAGTCATATGCATTTATACCCCATTCTCATGTCGGTGGGGGCCATGAGCATTAGTGACATAATTTGTTTTTCACAAGTTATAAACAGCTGTTTCTAGTTATAATCTTTCGTCATATAACGTATCACATATTTGATTAAAACCAGATATTTACAAATACCGATATATTGGACAACTAACAAGAACATTTCGAAATCAGTACTTTTCCCGTAACTAGGATTTTATATAAATCCTATTTCCGAGAATAGGAGATAAAATGCCAAACTTAATCTTGGTTCAAATTAACCCTTATATGAACAGCTAGGATAGATATCAAAATGGATATTTGCACCTACAATGAACCCCTTCACTACTGGGTGTGCAGGCTTGACCTGTGGCCTGAGCTATCCCAATTCGCGATAAAACTTCTGGCCTGCCCTGCTTCAAGTGTCCTGTCAGAAAGGACCTTCAGTGCAGCAGGAGGTATTGTCACTGAGAAGAGAAGTCGCCTAGGTCAAAAAAGTCGAGATTACCTCACCTTTATTAAGATGAATGAGGGATGGATCCCGAAGGGACTGACAGTGGGCGATACATTCAACTAAAAAAGGCCTGATGAGATGAGCTGCCTTGGGCTAAAAATGTTCCACACGCTGCTGTATTTTAGCTCTGAATGCCGGTTGACTTGCGTGACTTATCCGCCACCAACTAGGGTTCAAGCCGCAATGTTTTAGGGCACTTTCTGCCTGGAAAACAAACATCAATTTTTATGGCCGCTGCTACAGCAGCAGCTGCAACAATACCTAATTTTTCAGGCATGTGTACATGCCTAATTTTTCGGGCCTCTGGTGCTGCACTGTGGCTTCAAAAACCAAACCCCCAAAAAATGGCACATAACAGGGATGAAACTGCTAGGAATAGTACTACTTAACACACCACTCCTATCTGGTGGCACATTAGATTGCACGCGCAGTGCCCCAAATTTGAAGTAGGAGGACCGACCAAGCATCTTTTTCCATCTCCCGGTTCCTAAAATCGATGCCATATACACGTCCCCTGATAGGGCGCCAGCTCGTTATTCTCTTGGGCGCCAGCTCGTTATTCTCTTTTTCACTTCAATAGGGACACTTTACTGCACTATGGGCACTTAGACCCACTCTTTGTCTTGCACAGTGTTATTCCTAGCCATCATCTGTGATGGGAAATCAGGCAGTCATCTAAACGTTTAGATTGAGCTTTAGCTTAGAACACCATTGTAGGTGTTTAAGGAGATTAGGGCTAGTTTAGAGGATTCTTCTTAGACCTCTCTGAGTCTTTATAGCCCTTCTACCTATCCAGCATTTCTGGAAACTAGCTAAGAGTAAGGGTGGCTATGTGTCTGTGATACATTTAACTTTATATCACCTTATTGACACTTTATCACTCCGGTCTCCATTCTCTCTGCCTATCTATTTAGAGGGAATTTCCTTGCCCCTGCCAATATTATATAATAGTTAATAGTGTTACAATTATTACACAATTAGCTACTATAGGGGAATGAGTATAGTATCCCTTTGTTATATATAAATGATACAATAAAGACTTTTGTCCATTACTCAATTTACTTTAACAAAGGGTACTAACCACGGTATTAGGAAGCATTACTCTGCTTTCCCTTTCTCCCTCTATTATACACATATGCTCACTAGGATTTGTAGGTATCACTTTATTATACTTTATTAAAAGTCTTACCTTTTCCTATGCCAGTTTTAGATCTCCTTCTTGGGAGATTTTTTCTTTTTTCAGTTTATTAGCATACTTTCAGGGACCCTTGGTGTTGTACGTGGCTGGGTGGAGGAAGAGACGTTCAATGACATCAGTGAGGACAAGGAACGGACATGGCTAGCTTGGTATCCAACCTTGTGCAAATGGGGAGTTTGCGGTTGTGCAAATGGACTGTTTGCGGTTGTTTGCGGTGAGTTAAACGGGGAGTTTGGTCTGTCACTGTGAAGCGGGCGTAACCCTTACACTACCATCGATACAACATCATACAGTAGGTCCCCCCTCATTATTTTTATGGCACCCAGCCACCGCTCACAGGTGGGGGCAGGCGGGAGGACAGCAGCCCCCCCATTGTGATTTATGGCCCCCACCCACCGCGCAGGGGTGGGGGCCAGGGGGGAGGACAGTAGGTCCCCCCCCCCCCCCTTATCCTTATTTACTGAATATTCCCCTGTATAACAATGTTTGGCATTTAGTGAATATTCCCTATTCTGCTCTGTGTCAGTGTGTATCAGGGTCTCTGAGGACAGGTGTCAATCCATATCTGCCAAGTGACCCTATGTAGGGGGAACAGTCCCTATTCTTCTCTGTGTCAGTGTGTATCAGGGTCCCTGAGGACAGGTGTCAATCCATATCTGCCAAGTGACCCTATGTAGGGGGAACAGTCCCTATTCTGCTCTGTGTCAGTGTGTATCAGGGTCCCTGAGGACAGGTGTCAATCCATATCTGCCAAGTGACCCTATGTAGGGTGAACAGTCCCTATTCTGCTCTGTGTCAGTGTGTATCAGGGTCTCTGAGGACAGGTGTCAATCCATATCTGCCAAGTGACCCTATGTAGGGGGAACAGTCCCTATTCTGCTCTGTGTCAGTGTGTATCAGGGATCCTTAGGATAGGTGTCAATCCATATCTGCCAAGTGACCCTATGTAGGGGGAACAGTCCTTATTCTGCACTGTGTCAGTGTGTATCAGGGATCCTTAGGATAGGTGTCAATCCATATGTCAAGGTGTCAATCCATATCCATTGTGATTTAGGAATGTTAGGTGATTTATGGATTAAAACCAGACTCTGCATCAACTATGTAATTTTCCATGGGAGTTTTGTCATGGATCCCCCTCCGGCATGCCACAGTCCAGGTGTTAGTCCCCTTGAAACAACTTTTCCATCACTATTGTGGCCAGAAAGAGTCCCTGTGGGTTTTAAAATTCGCCTGCCCATTGAAGTCTATGGCGGTTCACCCGGTTCGCCGGTTCGTGAACGTTTGCGGAAGTTCGCGTCCGCCGTTCGCGGACCGAAAATTTTGTGTTTGCGACATCACTATTTCACATTGGGATTATTTTAACCCAAACTAGTGGGTCATTTATTATCAGTTAGGTCAACCGTCTGAATAATTAACATTGTAATTGTGTTATTTAATGAGTTTCATATAATAATCATTACTTAGTAGACATTGTTTTCCATTGAGAATACATTGTTTGTTCATTATTCAGATTTACGTCACTGCTGTGGTTTTACCCATAAAACATTTATGTATTCTTCCGAAAGATTACATCCTATTTTGCTTAATTCTCTGATCTCTGCATCTGATAAAATATAGTGCTTTAATATTAGCAATAAATTATTCACAAAAAATCTCCTTATTCCATTCACAAATAGTAATAACAATTCACTGTAACTTCAAGAGAGACTGTCTCTCCCTTCACAGTACCACAATCAGATCTAACTAAATGGAAGCAGGCACATGGAAGCAGTCAGAAGGCAAATGGAGGCGGGCGGAGGTGCGTGACGTCACGTCCCGACATGACGTCTACATGCTCCATCTTCAAGGGGTTTCAGATCTGGCACAGGGTGCAGAGGGTGCCATTAGGCGCAGGACTCCAGATTTGGATACTAAATGTGAATTAAGTCAGAGTCTAAAAATATTTGTTTTTAAACAGATGCAGGGGTTTAGTAGGGTGGGGGGTTAGTAGAGGGTTGGATAGGGTTTAGTAGAGGGGGGGGTTGGGGTGGACTGGGGTTTTGTAGAGGAGGGCTAGAGTTTATAAGAGGGGGCTGGAGTTTAGTAGAGGGGGCTAGGATTTAATAGAGGTGGGGGCTGGAGTTTAGTAGAGGGGGGCTGGGGTTTCGTAGAGGAGGGATAAAGTTTATAAGAGTGGGCTGGAGTTTAGTAGAGGGGGCTAGGATTTAGTAGAGGTGAGGGCTGGAGTTTAGTAGAGGGGGGCTAGGAATTAGTAGAGGTGGGGGCTGGAGTTTAGTAGAGGGGGCTGGGGTTTCGTAGAGGAGGGATAAAGTTTATAAGAGGGGGCTGGAGTTTAGTAGAGGGGGCTAGAATTTAGTAGAGGTGAGGCTTGGAGTTTAGTAGAGGGGGCTGGGATTTCGTAGAGGAGGGATAAAGTTTATAAGAGGGGGCTGGAGTTTAGTAGAGGGGGGCTAGAATTTAGTAGAGGTGAGGCTTGGAGTTTAGTAGAGGGGGGCTAGGAATTAGTAGAGGTGGGGGCTGGAGTTTAGTAGAGGGGGGCTGGGGTTTCGTAGAGGAGGGATAACGTTTATAAGAGGGGGCTGGAGTTTAGTAGAGGGGGCTAGGATTTAGTAGAGGTGATGGCTGGAGTTTAGTAAAGGGGGGCTAGGAATTAGTAGAGGTGGGGGCTGGAGTTTAGTAGAGGGGAGCTGGAGTTTCGAAGAGGAGGGATACAGTTTATAAGAGGGGGCTGGAGTTTAGTAGAGGGGGCTAGGATTTAATAGAGGTGGGGGCTGGAGTTTAGTAGAGGGGGCTGGGGTTTCGTAGAGGAGGGATAAAGTTTATAAGAGGGGGCTGGAGTTTAGTAGAGGGGGCTAGAATTTAGTAGAGGGGGCTAGGAATTAGTAGAGGTGGGGGCTGGAGTTTAGTAGAGGGGGCTGGGGTTTCGTAGAGGAGGGATGAAGTTTATAAAAGGGGGCTGGAGTTTAGTAGAGGGGGCTAGAAGTTAGTAGAGGGGGCTAGGAATTAGTAGAGGTGGGGGCTGGAGTTTAGTAGAGGGGGCTGAGGTTTTGTAGAGGAGGGATAAAGTTTATAAGAGGGGGCTGGAGTTTAGTAGAGGGGGCTAGAATTTAGTAGAGGGGGCTAGGAATTAGTAGAGGTGAGGCTTGGAGTTTAGTAGAGGGGGGCTAGTAGTAGAGGGGGGCTAGGAATTAGTAGAGGTGGGGGCTGGAGTTTAGTAGAGGGGGCTGGGGTTTCGTAGAGGAGGGATAAAGTTTATAAGAGGGGGCTGGAGTTTAGTAGAGGGGGCTAGAATTTAGTAGAGGTGGCTAGGAATTAGTAGAGGTGGGGGCTGGAGTTTAGTAGAGGGGACTGGGATTTCGTAGAGGTTTATAAGAGGGGGGCTGGAGTTTAGTAGAGGGGGGCTAGAATTTAGTAGAGGTGAGGCTTGGAGTTTAGTAGAGGGGGCTGGGATTTCGTAGAGGAGGGATAAAGTTTATAAGAGGGGGCTGGAGTTTAGTAGAGGGGGGCTAGAATTTAGTAGAGGTGAGGCTTGGAGTTTAGTAGAGGGGGCTAGGAATTAGTAGAGGTGGGGGCTGGAGTTTAGTAGAGGGGGGCTGGGGTTTCGTAGAGGAGGGATAACGTTTATAAGAGGGGGCTGGAGTTTAGTAGAGGGGGGCTAGGATTTAGTAGAGGTGAGGGCTGGAGTTTAGTAAAGGGGGGCTAGGAATTAGTAGAGGTGGGGGCTGGAGTTTAGTAGAGGGGAGCTGGGGTTTCGTAGAGGAGGGATACAGTTTATAAGAGGGGGCTGGAGTTTATTAGAGGGGGGCTAGGATTTAGTAGAGGTGAGGGCTGGAGTTTAGTACTGATGGGGGCTAGAGTTTAGTGGGGGGCTGGAGTTCAGTGACTATAGTGTCCCATTAAGTAAAACAGTGTCAAACAAGGAAAAGCTGTTACACTTTACAGCAAGTAGGCTATAGGCCTACATCTTTGAAGTTGTAGGACAAATCCTGGAGATTTTCTGGCAGCTAGATTCCATCCCTCTGCATTCAAAGTCTTAAAGAGGATTTCAGTCTCACATTATTTATACAGAGATTTAGATTTCAGAAATGTGTGATCACAACGTGAAATAATGGACTGAGTTACTGCAAGGTTCGGCCAGGACAAACTCTTGCAGACCTCTCTGTATGGTCTGATTGATATGGCTATTTGGTTGAATCTAGCTATAACCCATCCAATTATTCATTCTGTCCAAATATTGTTACTGATATTGAGGAAGTAAAACTACTCATCATTACATCCTAGGCAGTGGGCGGGGCTTAGGGTGCCAGTGAGTGGACAGATTTAGGTCAAACTGTTTGGCAAAATTTGCACAGACAGCGTCAATGCCTTCATTTTATCATAATCAATACTGTAAAGCTTACAGTGTTTACATTTTACTTTTGACGTCACAGTTTGCAAACTAGAAGAAATAAGGACACGTCATTGGAGATTTATCAAAGTACAATGGGTGTTATTCTCGGTGCGAAGTGCCAAATGTTGAGACTTTCTGTTGGTTTTCATGATGAATGCCCCTTGTGAAGTATATTACAACAGAATTGCACTTTTTTTAATCTTGATACATTCTTCCACTATCACTGTGACTCTTCACTAACGAGACTCTCCACATCTCAGCTCTAGGTGAAGTTATGCAGCTGCTGGTAACAATCCACCTCTAATGTTGCATAAACAAGGGGGGGTATTTTGGTATTTCATTTAATTCCGTAGGGTAAACAATGTGTAGGGGTCCGAACATGCAAATCTAGGAATTATAGAATGTTTTACTGGTCCTTAGAGGTAGCTCGGCTTAACATAATAACAAAAGTGAGAATGGTCATAGAACAAGTTGAGGTCACGGGATGCAGAGAGACACCAGGACAATAAGATAAACCAAGGGAAAAGGAGCACAGAGATCAGGAAAGTCAAACAACAAGCCAAGATTAACATCCAGACTAAGCAATCACAGGAATAATGCCCCCTCGGGCTAGTGGAGACCACAACAGGGCACAGATCCCATGGTGTGATGAGTTTATACACGCCAAGCAACTGGCATTATCAGAATGGCACCAAAACATAATTGGATTGTGACTGCAATGACCCCGAACTTTTGGCTACAAATTTAGTGAAAGTATTGATGTCTGCGTCATTAGTGCCACAAGACAGACACCAGATTCAGTCCTTTTGCCTCTCATTGATATTGACTCATGAAAATGGATGTGGGGTGAGAGATGGAGTGAGGGCTGGTGTGGGGTGAGGGGGGTTAATGATGGCTGCATATGGGGTGAGAGATGGAGTGAGGGCTGGTGTGGGGTGAGGGGGTTAATGATGGCTGCATATGGGGTGAGAGATGGAGTGAGGGCTGGTGTGGGGTGAGGGGGGTTAATGATGGCTGCATATGGGGTGAGAGATGGAGTGAGGGCTGGTGTGGGGTGAGGGGGTTAATGATGGCTGCATATGGGGTGAGAGATGGAGTGAGGGCTGGTGTGGGGTGAGGGGGGTTAATGAGCGCTGCATATGGGGTGAGAGTTGGAGTGAGGGATGGTGTGGGGTGAGGGGGTTAATGAGGGCTGGATGGGGAGTGAGGGGGGTTAACGAGGGCTGGATGGGAAGTGAGGGGGGATAATGAGGGCTGGGTGGGCTGCAAAGGGGGTTTATGAAGGCTCGATGGGGGGTGAGAGGGAATGAGGCAAATGGAGAGGTGGATAAATTAGACAAATGGAGGGGCTGGGGGGAGAGAAGGAGACACATGGGGGGCCGGGGAAGGAAATTAGACACATGGAGGAGCTGGAGAGGGAAAGAAACACGTGTATGCGTGGAGCGGCCCGAGAAAGTAACTTGGTAAATAAAGTATATAGTTTTGTCACACTCTAAATTTTGGATCCACCCTGTATAAAAAACAAAAACAAAAAAAAACAATAGTTTTTAAATTATTAATGATTTTAAGAGTTTATTCAAAAATAATGAATCATTCGAAAAGCTCATCCAAAAACATGAATTGAATGGGTGTACGGGGTTTGTTAGAGCCACTTGCCTCGCAGATCAATCATCATGCGACTCTTCAATTCTTGGAATCAATTTTCAAAACAAACATTTTTGGACATTGTGCATCTTTAATTACACGATGAAGCTTTTAATGCTCTCTCGGTAATCGCTCACGTGACCATATTCTTCTGTAACAGATAGCCACATTGTATATCATCTAATCATGCGAGTGGGATCTATTATTGACTCAGCGTGACATCCAATCTCCCGACTCTACATTACTGTCCCTTCCTTTGCTTTTAGATTTCTTTTTTTAATTTGTTACTTATCTTCTGCAAATAACGTTTCTTGCGGTTGCACAAACACTGATAAATTGTTTTTCCATCAAGAACCATTTTCTGGAGCAATGGCTACAAAATTACACTTAAAATTCGAAATAAAACACCTAATGTGTTTACTGAGGATATTTTGTGAAGCAGACACACATTTTGAAAAGTCTGTAAAAAAAACTTTCTTTGTGCAAATTATTATTTAATGTCTGTCCAAACAATGTGTATAACAAGACACTGTTGTGAATAGTCGATAAGGACGATAAAACAGGCCATAAAATATTAGGTAGCGTGTGCTCAACATGTATGTACGTAGTGGGGAATCGCGATGCAGCCTAGAACAAAATCTAGCCCCATTAAACCCCCCAGTAACGACAGACCACTTAGTATGGATGAAACAGGCCACAGCATTTATTATCACAAACCAAATTACTGCATAACACATCCATAACTTTATTTATTGAATCTCTTCTTTTCTGTAACCAAAACGTTAGACATAAATAAGCATAAATTAACATATATACATATATAACTCCACCCATAGTGTTATACAGTGACCCAACCGTCCTTGCCAATAAAACCATAGAGTGGTTCCTAATCACCACTTCCTCTCACCTCCCCCCTCGTCATAAAAAATCCTTCCAATGCCTGCCATCAGCCGACCTTATCCACGCTCGATGGGCACGAGACCTCAGGCAACCTAAAGTTTAACCTTTTAAGCAGGGGAGGTTTGAGACCTTAAAAAACTTGTTCATCTCATTCCATATACTTAAACGTAACCTCAAACTCAATTGGCAAGGACATACCCCCGCCACAACCCCGCTGTTTTACGCCTAAAATCAGCGGGGGACCCCACCACAACCTGCCATGGCCTGTTCCACCACTTCTCGCAGCGCTAGAGTAACAGAGGTCAAGTCCGACCTCCAGCAAGCGCACCCTTCCCTCGAGATAACTAAACCACATTTAGCCAAACCCAAAAGGCGAACTGGAAGCGTTTATGGTTTATATATTCATTTCGTCAGTTATGTGTTTAGTCATTTAGTTATCCACGACAAACCTAGAAACCCATCCAGTCCTATGACAGACGGCAGCGCACCAGGGCACTCACAGTGCGGAGTGCCCTGCCAACAGGAAAGGGCGATAGGCACAGCCCAGCCCCTGAGAACCTCGGGGAAGAAACATAATGCGAAACATGTCCAGGTCGAAGAGCACCCAAGTCCTAAACCACCACCGACCCATGTCATTCCACCCAGGGATGACAAAAAAACCCTGGTACCCCATGAGGCGGGGCAGCTGACCCCATATGAAGAGGAGCCACACCACTTTCACGTAACCGGAGCCAGACCACCGAACCTCCCCCCAGAATGTGGAAGATCCAACCACTCACCCCTGCTTCCTGTCCCAAGTCACCCACGAAAAAACCCCGCCCTCCCCAGTCCGGGGGGAGGGGGGTGGGACGGGACCGTAAACGCTGAGATAAATCCAAGCAGAGACCAGCAAGGCGAACCCAAGGAACCCACCACCCTGACTCCCACCATTCGAGCCCTCTGAACCATCGGCGCAGGCACTCCCAGCCTGGCGGTGTCCGTAGCCCCCCCAACCAAAATAAATGCCCCTCGAATTTCCACCATCCCTATCCAAGAATTCGAGTCCCCAAGAGGAACACCCCAACGAAATGGACGCGGGGGCGAAAAACCCATCTCCGAGAACCAAACAGGGGAGGAGGCCGAACAATCCAAGGGACGGAACAGTACTCCCAATGAAAACAGGCAAATGACGGAACCCTGCGCCGCCCCCGATCGGAACGGTATATTACAGACCATCATGGAAACCCATTACAGCATGGTAGGAGCCCAACCATTACCCCGTGCATCCCACCAACCCCAGGAGGATGCAGAAAGTCAAACCCGCGACATCCAAGAATTGCACAGATTCTATCGATGAAACAGCCAACCTCAACCAACTTACCCTTCTCAACGACAACAGCCATCGAGCTGCGAAACCTGAACGAAGTCCGTTCCAATGCTCACTCAACTCCACCAAAACACCCTCCCACTTGCTGACTACCGTAACATGAACGGGAAGCCGAGCCCCGATAATCGCAGAAATCGCCCCCAATGCCCGCAATAGACGGAACCAAACATGTAGATGAGCAGTCCAATCCCAGGACCCAAAAGGAAACTTACACATCCGTCCCGAACACTCCAACCTTACTGGAGCGGGCCCCACGGCGCCCCAGAGATCGCCCACAGACCAGCTTCAGCAGACCGTTGGACCAAGTGATCACACCTCTACTGCCTTACAAATCGACCCCGTGACACCACCACCCGAATACGCTCTATAATGAACAAGACAGAGCATCGGCCTTCATATCGGTAACAACCGGACAAAAAACTTGACCCGCCGCCCCTAGACTCAAATAGCACCGAGCCAGAGTACCAAAATACCACCGGGGTAGAGGGTACTGTCACATGTGAAAGACAGCCAGCAGCACCCCACGATGGTCCCCAAGGAAAACTCACCCACCCGTTCGTGAGCCGGGTATCCTATGCCTATCATGCCACCAGAAAGGGGGGACCTCCAAGAACACCAGAGTCCGCCAGAGCCAGCGTATTGGGCAAGAGGCAGCACCACCGAGAGCCCAAATGGCCCAAAACCCTGCTGCGGCGGCAAAACAGTTGGAAGCCAGCGGAAAGGACACAGGGGGCCAGATTGCACAAGCCAGCGTTAAAGGCCCAGCAGGAACCCCATACAGTTCCAAGGGCAACCCCAATAGGCAAAGCCCAGCGTACCCAGGAGAGCCCACAGGTAGCGCAGCCGAAACCCACAACGCCGACGCCTCCTGCCTGACGCCCCAAGCCCCAGCCAGGGGCACCGACGTTCCCCTTACAGGAATTGATCCCACTACTCAGGAGACAAGAGCACACATCCCGACCCACGGTTAAGGCCTGGGCCCCGGAACTCCGAAACTACAAAACACTATCCCAAGAAAAACACTGCAGCAGCAGAGTGCGCACATGCGACAATGACGGCCTCGCACATAAGCGACATCGGGAGCAACTGACATGGAGGCACTTAGCCACCTAATCCTGACCGTCAGAAACACAGCCCGGAAACAACAACTCGACGGGCGTACCGGCAGCAGCCGGAAGACCGATTCCACCGCCGCCGTCGTCAGCAAGGCCCCAGGGCCCCGCAGCCCCACCCACGCAGACCGCTGCGCCGAGCCACCAACTCAAACCCAGCCCCCGGAAGGAAACGACATCCGAGTAAATAAGGAATCCGGGGATATCAACCCCACTCCTCCATGGGCACCACATCCCAACGAGGGGACCCGCAGAGCGGACTCCAGGGGCACAACGATTGGGAAGTAAGTTAAGCGAGCGTGCGTGGTAAACTGGACCCACACCACCCGAAGGAGCTCTCACAGGGACTGAGGGTCCAGCACCGAGAGCACCCACGTCCCCCTCCCGACAGATTGCAGAGAGGACGAAAAAACACACCGTGCTGAGGCACCAGGCGAGTCCTAAGTAAAACCAGAGGCTGAAGCACATCCGGCCCGGGCCAAGAAGGGTTGCACCACCAACGAAAGTACAAAACGTACCTCCACCAACCCAGCTCCTCCCAGGGACGATATGCGTCCCGAAAGTGTCCTGACCGCAGAACCACGCAGCGCATTCTCGGGGAGCCCTCTCCCTGACCATGCTATCCAGAACATAGGGTGCATTCGAATATGCACTCTGGGGCGTAACCGACCACAGCATGCTCCCCATGACCCTCCTGGAGCCCCTAATGTCCCTCTTAGCCAAGGGGCCCCCGTGGCAGGAGGGAACACACCTGTAATAAAGCCCCTTCCCCCAAATGCTCCCTAGTAGTGCGCGCAAGCCAAGCGGGCCATATTAGCTCAGCAACACCCAGAGTCATGCAAACCTGGGAGGCACCGCCGGCGCTATCCGCTGCGCCAGACGCTGCAGGAAAGTGTACCTAAACGAATGAGACATACTGAAAACGAAGGCGGGGAGGGGGGAAGCGCTGTCCTCGTACCCAGACTTACTTCGTTCACACACACACATATATATATATATATATATATATATATATATATATATATGTTTGAATATTTCTATAAGTTTTCTTTTTTTTTCGTTATATTAGTTTGTTTTTTTTTTCTTTGGGTTTGATTATCCACCACCATGTACTTGACAGTTAAATCACGGTTGTATGTTCTGTTATCTTGTTGTCGTCTAATTCATTCCATGCGGTAATTGACACAAATTTATTTTTGCACTGCAAATTAATTTTTTTTTTTTGTTGTTTTGGTTTTTTATTATTATTTTTTTTTTTTTATTTGTTTATATATATTTTTATTTTATTTTTTTTTTATTTTTTTTACCGGGCTAGGAGGACTAGGCTGAACAAAAAAGTAACAATGTATGCACGCAAAGCGCTAAAAGAGGGGGGAAAGTACTCACCAGATGCAGAAGGACGAGGCAAAGAAACAGCAGTACCAGCATCCATAGAAGACACCTGCTGGACGGGTCCACGAACTGCAGCAGAGTCCAGAGGAGAGAGCAGTGGAGAAGAGGAGAGCCCACGCCCCAGAGGAGATGGCCGAGGTAAGTGACCAGCAGGGGGGGGGGGGGAACCAGGCTAGATAAGGGGGGGAGGGGAGGGGGGCTAGATAGAGGAGGGGGGAACACAGAGGGGTAGACAGAAAGGGAATGGAGACCCAGGGGAGGGGGAAAAAGGAGGGGAGAGGGCAGGCCCACTAGAGGAGAGGGGGGGGGAGAAGGAAGAAGCAAATGGGGAAGAGGAGGGGGGACCAGGGGGCCCAAGAAAGGGAAAGCTGGGTCCCCTGGGAGAAGAAGGGGAGACAGCGCCCTGGGAGCCTTCCTCACTGGCAGAGGAGGCTCCCGATGGGAAAAGAGACCCCCCCCATCCCAAACGGCGGTACTAAGGTACCCCGCGGGGGCCTACTCACTGCCCCAACCCCCCGCCGGCCGCGGGGGGACCTGGACTGAATCCGCCCGCCGCCAGGAGAGCAGAATCCGCCGCCCACCGCCCCCGGCCCGCAATCCAGCGCTGGCGGCCGGGGCGGATGGTGTGGTGGGGGGCCCAAGTGTGTGCCGCGCGGCAGACGCCCCAGGTGGCCGCACGGCATTAGCAGGCCGCATCCCCGGCCGTGCAGTGAGGGCCCGCGCGGCCATGCACACAGCAGGCCGCGCGGCGGTAGGAGGCCGCATCCCCGGCCTGGGAGTACCAGGCCGGGCAGCAAAGGAGGCTGCAGGCCGCGCGGCAGTGGCAGGCCTCGTGGCAGAAGGCCGTGCCATGCGCGCGGCCGCAGAAAGCCTCAAATCCAGGCCCCTGTTGGTAGGCCGCGTGTCTGGAGCCCCCAGACACGCGGTCCTGTTGATGCCTCGGGCCCGGGTTCCACCTCATCAACCGGGACCGAGGAGTGGGATCAGGGGAGAGCCTGGCAGGCGGGTGGGAATGCCTGCCAGTGCTGGTGCGGCCCCCAGGGGCAGGAACCGCATGGGAGGCAGCAGGGGAGACCGCAGGGGGTGCTCCAGGGGAAGGCAGCAGGGGAGACCACAGGGGGCGCTCTAGGGGGAGGCAGGCCGCGGGGGGGGCCCACACCGGTAGCCATACCTTCAGTAATGCTTGCCAATTGTTCCCACAGGTACCGGCCACCATCCACGCTGCAGCAGCCCTGAGGGAAGCCAGAAAGCCTCAACCATCAAGCTGTGTAAATCTGCAGGCCCAGGCAAACAGGAGCAGGAGGACAGGAAGCTGTTTGCTGGCCCGAATCCCAAGTGGCACTGAGGTAAGACCTCCCCCACACTAACTTACACAGAACATAATCCCACCCACAGACTCTTTCCAAACCACTCCCATGCATCTATCCCCACACTCCTACATGTGCCCTTGTCCGCTTAGCTGTGCTATCTCCCCAGGGCCTAATTGTGTTGTCTTAATGTTGAGTTTTGTTCAAACATTTTATTGTTGTAAATAATATAGAAGGATATGACAGATGACAGGGGGTTTAAATCACTTGTGGAATGTTGTCATTGACGGAAGAAACTACATTTCGTAACAAATAACTAACGGAGTGCTATACCATTCTTAAAGGGCAATGGTCATTTTACTCTTTTTAAAGGGACACTTGTCATAAAAATTAGCCTACGAATGCTAAAAGTATCAAAGATAAAATTAATCAAAATGGAAAAAAGCTGCTCTGTAAGAGACCAACTACCTACTAATTAAACAGAATAAAAATATATAAAGCTCAGTATAATTGTATTTATTACTGGTATTTATAAAGCGCCAACAGAATCCGCAGCGCTGTACAATTAGTGGAGGGCATTCAATATACACAGACAAATACAAAATGTAGAGAGAGCCCTGCCTGTAAGCTGATAACTAGCCATTCGAGCTCTTTTATACAAAGTGCTTCGCTAGATAGCCCATGAGCTTACATTCTAAAGGATACCCTGGAGATTTGAGACAACAGGTAGTAGGGGAAATTTGGAAGTGATGGCTAAAAGACGTTCACAGAGAGTAAAAGCTATTGGTCAAATGGAAAGGGAATGAAAAGGTAATTGAGCAAGAATCTCAAACAGCTGGGGGAGCATGCTATAAATTTAGGGGGAGCCTGGGTGGTGCTAGGGTAGTGCTGAAGAAAAATGCAGAGCTTGAGTATTGATGGTTCTGGAAATGTGTGAAGTGAGGCCTGAAGAACCGGGAACAGTAATATGAAGGTATTTACAGTCGGTAGGAGCATAGGAAAGAGGGAGAGGGGAAGGGGGTACAGTAGCCATGTGTTGTATAGCAACCAAATTCTATCACCCAAAATATTGATAACTGTACGTGAAATATTGGTTAGAAACATTAAATGACTATAGTACATACTGCATGCACAGAAAATTACAGTGTCATACTACAGGCATAACTGGTAACAAATCTATAGTGACACATGATAATATGGCAGCAATGCGAGAAAAAAAGGGGTGGAGTATCTTCCAAGCATCAGTCAGTACCTGAGAGTTGTGGGATTTGCTGCAGGATGTTAAATGCAGAGCTTGAGTATTGATGGTTCTGGAAATGTGTGAGGTGATGCCTGAGAGTTGTGGGATTTGCTGCAGGATGTTAAATGCAGAACTTGAGTATTGATGGTTCTGGAAATGTGTGAAATGAGGCAAGGGTCATAATAAAACTATATTCTCAGCTGTAAAATGGTTAAAAATGTAAACAGCCTTGTTAATGAAAATATGTCATAATCCATACATATATAACTCCAAATACAATTTCAGTAGAATGTCCAAACCCTAGAGATTACTGGTTCTATGCATAGATGATTCACACGACCAGTGTATAGTCGCTATATGGGCAGTTAGAACCTTATTAAAAAAATCTATGACATGCGCATTGTCGTCTCTTTGGCCTATTCCAGTTATAACCAATTAACCTCCAATAAACACGGACACAAGGATTATTTGGCAAAAATATTCCACAGCTTTATTAATTACATAAATATATAAAATTAAAATATAAAATTTAAGAGGTCATTGTCACCAACATTTGAAAAGACATTCCCCCAATTAACATAACTAAATACCCAGACAATGACCTCAAACATATTTACATAATACCATATAACAATGTAACATATCATAAATAACATAAACAATTAACACAGCCACCCAGGGCAACCATTTCCAATTGTAGGGGCATACCGAGACACCCCTACACTATTATCATAGCCACCAAGGGCATCCCATTTCACAGTAGGGGCATACCAAGACACCCTTACACCATCACATAGCCACCAAGGGCATCCCTTTCCACTGTAGGGGCATACCAAGACACCCCTACACCATTGTCCCAGCCACCAAGGGCATCCATTTCCAGTGTAGGGGCATACCGAGACACCCCTACACCCCCAGGTTCGTAGCTACCGCCGAGCTCGAACCTATCACCAAATCTAAAGGTAAGTATTCCTCTTGACCTATCCCACTTACCAAAAACCGACCTACCCCCAATTAAACTAAACCATCCCCCGCCACAGCACAGAGCTTGACCCCTCAAGCCTCCTGGGCGCCCCCACCCCGAATAAACAAAGCCTGCCGCAAACCATCCTGAAAGCCCAAATTAAGAAAATCCAAACCCACCTCAGACAAATGAACCCCATCACGCCTGAAGTATCCCGGTAACATATCCTCCAGCTCCCTGTGCCGCACTACTACCCCCCCAGATCTCTTAATAAAAATCGCCAACAACTTATTGAACTTCCGCCTATATCGTGCCATCGCTGCAAAATCCCTCGCATGACGCCAATGGAAACGCGGTACTGTTTCCGACCAAACAATAACCACCCCGGGGATCAAAGACCTCAACTTATCCAAGTCCCTTTTAATCCCACGAACTAATTCCCTTTGCGGGACCAACCCAAAATCATTCCCCCCTGTGTGGAACAATATAAACTCGGAGACTTCCCCTTGCCCTAGCCTCCGGAATAAATCCAAACACGTGTCTCTCCAACCATAACCACGAAAACCAAACCACAACACACGTAATACATTCAACGGAAAGCCGAGCTGCGTGCCCTGTCTCCGAACTGCAGCCCTCCGTTCAGCCCAGTAGACATATGAGTGGCCTACTATCCATGCGACTCCACCTGCAAAGAAAAGAAACAACTTATAACCACGGCCAACCTGAATTGTACTGCCAAAACATCAACTTCATTTATAATAACAGGTCAGGTCGTACATATGAACGGAATCTAAGCGATTCCCATCTCCCAATTTTTTTTAACCAACTCGTCCCCCAAGCCTAATCTCGCCGCCTCTGTGGCAGCCCCGATCCTGAACGAGTGGGTGCCAAATTGCGAGGGATCCATGCCCAAGCGCTCCAAACCCAACTTAAAGACCCTGGTAAATTGGAACCTCGACAACGCCGAGCCGTCATCATGGCGAAAAAAGGAACCCCGCCCTTCAGGGCGGACTTCCACATATCGCTGAGCACAGCCCACCGGGCAAGCCTCCACCTGAGGTATAGCAGACAGCTTAATCGTCCGACCTCTCCCAAAGACATCAGTCTTCGAGCGCCGTAGCCGAATAGCTACTTCTGCTACCCTCAAGTCCACGTCCTCGAACTGAAGACCCCCTTGCCTAAGCTTACTCCCACTTACAATCTCACTCACCCGAAATGCCCCGAAAAAGGCCCATACAAAAGCCACCTTAAATAGCAAGACCTCAAACAGCGAAAAACACAAACTTGGCAAGACCCCCAGAAGCTGCAGAAGCACCGTGAAAGACACCGGCCTCCTACTGTCAGGGACAGACTTCCCCTTGCGATAACCTTTAACTGCCTGCCGCACAATAAACGACTTTGTCAAATCCTCCCACCCACGGAGCTTGAAGAGAAACGCTAGGGCTGCCAAGTTCCGACCAACCACTGCCGGGGAAGCACCCCCTGCGAACAGCCGGCAAAGCAACCATAATAGAGTCTCGAGACGTACCTTTGCCGATACCATGTCCCCTGTACAGCCTACTGCTTCGTCCCACCTTTCCCACACTTTACTATACGCTGCCCACGTGCCCGGAGCCAACGAATCCCTGATCAGTCTTCCAAGCAAGATGTCCCGAGCCGCCACATCAGATCCGGATATGGCAGACCCTCCTTTTGCACGGTCGGAGCCTCCGCCCGAAACTTTTCCCACTGAAAGCGAGAGAGCATCCGCAATTACGTTTAAGAAACCTGGGACATGACGTGCACGAAAAACAATGTTTAACTGCATGCAGTACAAAACAAACCGGCGAAGCAAGCGGACCACTGGGACCGAGGACGCTGACAGATTGTTCACCGCCTCCACAACAGCCATGTTGTCAGTAAAGAAAACCACTCTCCTATTGCGTAAAACCTGGCCCCACAAAGAGAGTGCCACCACCAATGGGAACAGCTCGAGAAAAGCCAAGTTCCGAATCAGCGGGCTGACTGGCTGACCCACTTTTCAGGCCATCTTTCCGCACACCACTGACCCGCGAAGTAGGCCCCGAAACCTACACTCCCAGATGCATCGGTAAAGAATTCCAACTGGGGCGATTCAATACACTTTTCCCTGAAAAAGACCTTCCCATTAAAATCCTTCAGGAAGGTCTCCCATACCCCCAAGTCCTCCTTGATCGGAGCGGTGACTCTAATAAAATGATGAGGTGACCGCACTCCCGCCGTGGCTTTGGCTAGGAATCGGTTAAACACCCTACCCACCGGAATAATGCGACAAGCGAAATTCAACCGTCCCAACAGCGATTGTATATCCCGCAGGGTCGCCTTCCTTGCCCCCCGCAACTCTGAAATAGCGTCGCGCAGGGACTCCAACTTATCCGCTGGCAACCTACATTCCCCGGCGACCGTGTCAATCTCAAGTCCTAGGAAACTAAGGCAAGTAACAGGCCCCACGGTCTTGTCGCGAGCCAGAGGTATCCCAAAAACCTGGCTAACCCATTCAAGACACCGCAACCTGAAACGGCAAGCGTCGGAGCCGGCCGGCCCCACACACAAGAAGTCATCCAAATAATGGACCACAAACTTGGTGCCCGCCTCCTTCCTCACTACCCATTCCACGAACGTACTAAATTTCTCAATGTACGCACATGAAATGGAGCAACCCATGGGTAGACACAGATCCACAAAATAGCTGTCATCGATAAAACAACCCAATAAGTGGTGACACATTGGGTGAATGGGCAAAAGGCGGAAAGCCGCTTCTATGTCCGCCTTAGCCAACAACGCTCCGCGTCCTGCCTCCCTTACCAGCTCGACCGCCTGGTCGAATGATGCGTAGGAAACAGAACAGAGAGCCCCGTCAATATCATCATTGACCGATGACCCTTTCGTGTATGACAAGTGGTGGATGAGGCAAAATTTTCCCGCCTCCTTCTTTGGCACTAAGCCTAGAGGGGAAACCCTGAGATCGGGCAGCGGAGGCTCTTTATACGGTCCCGCTATCCGGCCCAGGCGAACCTCATGAAGCAATTTCTCACACACTACATCATGATGTTCGCCAACGGAGCGCAGATTACGGAAACGAGGTGCCACAAATCCCTCAAACAACAAACAGGCATCCTCTCGTTTACCTCTCGTTTTCTCGTTGGTGACCGACCCAGCGGCAGCGGATGGTGCCGAAGCCCCTCCGGCCGAGCTAGGTGCTGCGGACTTACCCCGCTTGAAACACCTGTTGTAACCGTGCCCCCCTCCACATCCGGAGCATTCATGCTTAAAGCGGCATGAGGCACCCCACTTACATTGGCCCTCGTTATAGAGCCAGCAAAAACCCTTCCTTTGCGCAGCCGACGCGGTGGAAGAGGCACCGGCGCCAGCCCCCCCTTGAAAGGGGGCCGCCTTTTGGGACATCATCAGCTTCATCCATAACGGTAGGTCCATCTGATCCCACCTCATCCCTGGATTAGCTGATAACCTCTGGCGAAACTGCTCATCGTACCGCCACCAGGCTAGCCCCCCATACGTGCGGTAAGACTCCCACACCCCGTCTAAGTAACAAAACAGCTGGGAACATTTTTCAGGGGCCTTTTCCCCCAGCACACTCGCCAGTATGCAAAATGCTCGCAACCAATTCCCGAAAGTTTTCGGGATTTTCCTATACCGACGCCGCTTTTCCTCCTCCTCTTTTTTAGCGTCCTTTTTATCCTCCTCCTTCAAATCCAGGTACTCATCTAAAGGGAGAAGGGAGAAGATCTCCACAAATTCACCCTTCCACAACCTTTCTTTAACTTCCATCTTAAGGTGACACCCTAGCGGACCCGCAAACGACACGTGCACATTCTGCCGTGCTGCATCCGGAATCTCCCCCACTAGCGTGTCCCTCTCCACAGCCACTTCTGAGGCTACTGACCCCCCTAACGCTGCTGCCAACTCACCTGCCCCGCTCCCTGCCCGCTCGGGGACCGGAAGCACCCCCGACCCCAAACCCGACGATCCTGGCAACCAAGCCCTGCTAAAAGAAGCCCCCTTATCCAGCCCTGAACTCCAAGATGTAAGGAACGATTTTAAGCCCTCTAATAAATCTCCAGAGTGTGGTGTACTGTGCAACTCACCGACCAAACCCCGAGGTGTTGCTGATCCTGGGGCTGCATCCCGAACTCCGCCATGCGATGGGCCTGGCGCTGCTGCTGCGAATTCTCCGCCGTCCCTAGGCCTCCTACGGCCCGCTGACCCGACATCCAATGACCTGTGGACGAAAGAAGCACAACTGGGGAGGCCGTCTTCAGAACCCAAATCCTCCCTAACCTCAACCCTTGCGCTTCTATGCGTACTGCTACTCCTGGCCTGCCGGCCCTTTCTGCCACACCTGTCCCCGGACGAACTTCTGTCTCGCCTGTCAGGAGAGCCCCTGCTCGCCGACCTGGATGCACTCCCCCGCGAGACTGGACCCCGAACGGGTGAGCCGCGGTAACGCCCAACCGACGACTCCCCGCTGCTGCTGCGCTGTCTGCTCCGCCGGGTACTCCTGGAGCGATGACGGGATCCCCTATCACCCCCCTGTCCCTGCGCCAACTAACGGGGCTGTCCGACCTATCCTGAGCGCGGCCTTCCCTGCCCGCCCGCTGATCTGCCGGCCTACAGCGCCCCATCTCAGTGCCAGTTCTGGAGGGGGCCATGCCACTGCCTGCTGCGACCCCGCCACCCGCGCCCTATGAGCAGTCCTATCACCTGTCACCTGCGGCCGCTGCGCTGATGTAAGGGGTGCTCGCGGCCTAGCCCTCGCTTGCTGCAACCCGCTGCGTGCTCTGGGTGCCGCCCTACCCGCCCTGGAATGTGTGGCAGGTGCTGACTGTCCCCTGCTGTCCAAGCCCTTACTGGCTGCCCCATCATCCGCTGAACCTGAACGGGTTAAGAGGGCCTCATTTGACAACCCCTGTTTTTTACCCCTTCTTGCCCTAACTGACCCAGGGGGCGACTCACCGCGATTACTCTGTCCTGCGGGCTGCTCCCTGCTCCCAACGGGGCCCGCTGCTGGTAACGAGCCCGCTGCCTCTGAGTTCCTCGGCGCCATCTTGTCCTGACCGCACACCTCAGATGCTGCTTGCCGACCTTGCTGCGCGGTCGCCTCCGGGCCGCTATCTCCGCGGATCCTAGCCCGGCCGCCACATCTCCTATTGCCGGTCCTTGTCCCGCCTGCTGACGGGCTGCGACTCCTAACCGCGCCAGCACCGGCCTCAGGGCTCAATCGCTGTGGAGGCCTGGTCCGGCGCGAAGTCCTCCGCGCCGCCGACGGACCCGCCATGCTCAGTGCTGCCCCCAGCTGCTGCTCCATCCAAGCTGTGCCATGCTGCCGGATCGCCGCCTTCACGCCCTCGAGGATCGCTGCCATATCACTCTCAGCCACGGAATCCATCTGAAAGACAAAGAAGAAGAAATCCCAACCAGAAGCCAGCAACAGCTAACAACAGGTAAAGATTTCAAATTAAAATGGAACCCAATTTTAAAATGGCGAATATTTATATGACTAAGCCACTCCCCTTTTATCAATTGACCAATCAAGTAACACTCCTCCATAGGCCCGCCTCCTAGCTCTGTCAAGGCCCATTCCACCTAGCTTTGCTTATTCCATGGGCTTCATTTCCTTTCAAGACATGATGACAGGATTACTATTAGAGTTGAGTGGACACCTGGATGTTCAGGTTTCGCCGAGTTCGGGCCGAACTTCGTCAAATAGTTCGAGTTCAGGCTCGAACTTGACCCCGAACCCGAACCCCATTGAAGTCAATGGGGACCTGAACTTTTGGGCACTAAAATGCCTCTAAAAAAGTCCTGGAAATGGCTAGAGGGCTGCAAAAGAAAGTAAAATGGGGGCTAGAGTAGGACAATTAAAATAGCATAAAATACATAAAAATTTAAAATACAGCTGAGCCATAAAATAGCCCTAGATGGAATCTTTGATTTTAGCTTTGGAAGAACATAAATCAAAATCTAAAGCATGGCTCTCAGGAGGATCATCAGAATTATCCATTTGAGAGAGGGTTGGAGTGCAGGGTATTCTCTTTCATTGTTCAAACTGAGCTCAACTCATGATGCATGGAGAAAAGGCCTTCACGAGCCTCTGCTATTGTGTACATAGTTTATACTAAATGACCCATAGGTTGAGGAGGCGGTGACCATGGCGGTGTTGGTGGAAGCAGCGGTGGAGGAGGAGGAGGTAGCCAACACTGTTTGTTTGTTTTTTGTTTTTTAATTGGAGTAGCCCCCAAAATATTGGGACATATAAAAATAGAAACATTTGCGGCCTATGGTGCATTTCTTGCAGCCCAATAACGCCAACAGGTTTTTAAAACTGTCCGTCTCCACCAGACAGAATGACAGCATTTCAAAGGCCAGGAATTTTGAAATGCTGGCATTCAGGGCCAGGGATTGCGGGTGGGTAGGGGAGTACTTCCTCTTTCTCTCCAGTGTTTGGGAGATGGACAGCTGAACGCTTCCATGGGACAGTGTGGAGATGCTTGGGGACAGTGGCGGACATAGTGGCGTTGCTGCCACATCCTCTGTTTGCGGGGTGGCAGGTGCCACTGTCACTCCAGAGGTGGAGGAAGAGGCCGAGACAGCAGCAGAAGAGGAAGCAGGAGGAGCCTGAGACCTTTCTTGGTTTTTGAGGTGCTTACTCCACTGCAGCTCGTGCTTTGCATGTGTGGTCATGCAGGTTGTGCTCAGGTTTAGCACATTTATGCCTCGCTTCAGGCTCTGATTGCACAGCGTGCAAACCACTAGTGTCTTGTCGTCAGCACATTGTCTGAAGAACTGCCATGCCAGAGAATTCCTTGGAGCTGGTTTTGGTGTGCTCGGTCCCTGGGTGCGGTGGGCAGTAGCAGGCGTACTGTCTATGGGACGGCCGCTCCGCTTTTGCACCCTGCTCTAGGAGGAGGAGGATGGGGAGTAGGAGGTTGAGGAGGCGGTGACCGTGGCGGTGTAGGTGGAAGCGGCGGAGGAGGTAGCCAACACTGTTTTTTTATTTTATTTTTTTTGTTTTTTTTAATTGAGGTAGCCCCCAAAATATTGGGACATATAAAAAAAGAAACATTTGCGGCCTGCGGTGCATTTCTTGCAGTCCAATAACGCCATCAGGTTTTTTCAAGGAGACATAGAAGTAAGGCTGAGAACGGCTTCATCGGCACTGGCCATGTTGGTGGAGTACTCAAAACAGTGCAAAATGGAACACAGGTCTCGCATGGAGGCCCACTCATTGGTGGTGAAGTGGTGCTCTTCCGCAGAGCAACTGACCCGTGCGTGCTGCAGCTGAAACTCCACTATCGGCTGATGCTGCTCGCGCAGTCTCTCCAGCATGTGCAAGGTGGAGTTCCACCTTGTGGGCACGTCGCATATGAGGCGGTGAGCGGGAAGGCCGAAGTTACGCTGCAGCGCAGACAGGCGAGCAGCAGCAGGGTGAGAACGCCAAAAGTGCTACAGTGAAACTATGAATGGCTCATTAAATCAGTTATGGTTCCTTTGATCGCTCCATCTGTTACTTGGATAACTGTGGTAATTCTAGAGCTAAAACATGCCGACGAGCGCTAGGGGACAGCTGCTCCGCTTTTGCACCCCGCTCCCTCTTATGCTGTGCTGGTGCCTCTGTGCGACCACCGCTTCTTCCTCCAAACTGCACACGTCACTCGCTTGACCTTCATTCCATGTGGGGTCTAGGACCTCATCATCCTCCACATCATCTTCCACCCACTCCTCCTCCTCTGTTTTCTATCACTTAGATCTGTTTAACAAGTGTTGTAGGTGTGAAACAATATTACAAGTGACCGATGTAGTAAATTCAAATAAAAGTTCCATTTGCAAAAAAAAAATTCTCGCCCATCTTCTGTGGGTTATTGCATTTTTAAGATGTAGCCTTATTGTATCACACTAGCTATGCACAGGTAGATTGTCTGGCACGTTGTTTTGCTGTTTGGTTTTTAACTTTGTAGTTGTGTCTTTACACAATATAGAAATGTATATTAATGCTTCTGTATATGAAGTGATCACAATAACACTTATTTTTCACTTTTTTAAAAAGTCTTTAGACTTTCTTGAGAAGCGGTAACTAGCCAGTGTTGCACACATACACCAGATATGAAGTGCACACCCCAAATGTACTATTTAGCAGCAAAAAAAAAATCGAATTTTTAAAACTGCGATGCGGTTCTATTTGACTCTCAGATATGAAGTGCACGCCCCAAATTTACTTTTTAGCACCTAAAGAATTTGAATTTTTAAAACTGCGCTGTACTCACCTAAACATGCTTAAATGGGGTGCTGCTGGGGGCCAATAAGTACAGTAAAAATGAAAATCCAGCGCACTCACTTGTCTACTAAACAGTTATTATAGTGCTTAACAATTTTGTTAGTTTTATTAAAAACACCTAATCTAGGCAAAAAATAATGGGGCTTTAGTTACATTATATGATCATACATTGCATAAGCCTGCCACAAACGCCAATGTATCCCATCTTTGGCAGGTCCTACTCTGTCTGCTAAATGCGCTACTCACTTGGGGAAATCCTTCCATCTCAAGTTCTCTGCAGAACAAGGCTTAAATAGGGTCCTGAGATAAGGCACCTGTAACAGGGAGGGGTGCAAAACCAAGAACCCTTGTTTTCTCATATATGTAAATATTTAGGAGTCTAGCCAGCTCGTTGGTTTTGCATTCCTCCCTGTTACAGGTGCCTCATCTCATTGACGTTTGTGGCAGGCTTATGCAATGTATGATCATATAATGTAACTAAACCCCCATTATTTTTTGCCTAGATTAGGTGTTTTTAATAAAACTAACAAAATTGTTAAGCACTATAATAACTGTTTAGTAGACAAGTGAGTGCGCTGGATTTTCATTTTTACTAAAAATGCGCTGTAACCACAGTATTTGACGGTTCTATTTGACTCTTAGATATGAAGTGCACACCCCAAATTTACTTTTTAGCACCTAAAGAATTTGAATGTTTAAAACGGCGCTGTAACCACAGTATTTGACGGTTCTATTTGACTCTCAGATATGAAGTGCACTGCAGGCCGCAAATGTACTATTTAGACCAAACAGTCTGATTTTTTTTAAACCAACAATGTAACAGTAGTATTTAAGGGTTTTATTGGAATGCAGTATGCAAATGTACTATTTAGCACCAAAAAAATAGCAGTATTTAAAATTGCCTAGATGTTGCCCACTGAGCAGGATTAAAGTAGTGTGCCTGGCACACATGCAGTTGCAAGTGCACTGAACTCTCTGTGGCACAGGGCTCAGGGCAGGGTACAAAAATGTAGTATAGCACCCACAAAAATAATCGCCGTAGTTTGCAGATTCAATACCAGAATTCTTTCCTAATCTGTCCCTCACAGCTGCAGCATCCTCTCTCTACACTAATAAGAGCTCATGTGACATGCGGCGCTACGTGACTACAGCATATATTTAGAGGCTGGGTCACATGCTGCACTGGCCAATCACAGCCATGCATTAGTAGGCATGCCTGTGATGGCTTCTAAGGGCACACAAGTCAAACGCTTGTTGATTGGCTGCCCTGCAGCCTTTCAAAACGCACCATTAAATCGCCGAACACCGAACTCCAACTCGAACATACACTGATATGTCCGTGTTCGGGTCCGGGGTCCAAAAAACTTCATGTTCGGTACGAACCCGAACTTTACAGTCCGGGTTCGCTGAACTCTAATTACTATATAAAAAATACTTTTCAGTTGACATTTGTCCTTTAAGAATTTACTGCAGTGTTTTATAGTGGTTATGGTAAAGTTCAGACCATCCGGACGTGTAGCTACTGTTTTACAAACTGTGAAGATTTGTTGAGTATGTCTACATTTAACTATTTAAAGACCATGCATTTTATTAAGAGGATAAATAAAAACCAGGTAACTGATTACTTACCAGCCAGCCGTAGACCTAAATCTACATGGCTCCGTTTCATTAGCAGCGTTCTTAAACCTCTCCATAATTAGCAAAAATGATTACTAACAGGTTTAGTGAGTGTTTAATAAATGATTTGCTATTACTGTCAGCGACTGTGGGCCACGTAGGCCTTCATACATCAATTCATTATTTCATTCTTGGAAAAGTAATCATTATATACTAAATGTAGCGGAAATACAGGGGGTGCATGGGTTTCAATGAACATAAGATTTTATGATCTTGTTAATGGATAGACATAGCATAGAAAGTATAAACAGCAAGAAAATAAAAAACGACATTAACTCGTTAGCAACGTTTTATACTGTAAGTTTAACTTACAGGTTACATTACAGTAGAGGGAGGTACAGTAAGTGCAGTAGGTATACAGTGTATGTATATTTATATAGCGCTAACAGGTGTACTCAGCACTTTACAGGTTACATTACAGTAGAGAGAGGTACAGTAAGTACAGTAGGTATACAGTGTATGTATATTTTATTTATATAGCGCTATCAGGTGTACTCAGCACTTTACAGGTTACATTACGGTAGAGGGAGGTACAGTAAGTGCAGTAGGTATACAGTGTATGTATATTTTATTTATATAGCGCTATCAGGTGTACTCAGCACTTTACAGGTTACATTACGGTAGAGGGAGGTACAGTAAGTTCAGTAGGTATACAGTGTATGTATATTTTATTTATATAGCGCTATCAGGTGTACTCAGCACTTTACAGGTTACATTACGGTAGAGGGAGGTACAGTAAGTTCAGTAGGTATACAGTGTATGTATATTTTATTTATATAGCGCTATCAGGTGTACTCAGCACTTTACAGGTTACATTACAGTAGAGAGAGGTACAGTAAGTACAGTAGGTATACAGTGTATGTATATTTTATTTATATAGCGCTATCAGGTGTACTCAGCACTTTACAGGTTACATTACGGTAGAGGGAGGTACAGTAAGTTCAGTAGGTATACAGTGTATGTATATTTTATTTATATAGCGCTATCAGGTGTACTCAGCACTTTACAGGTTACATTACGGTAGAGGGAGGTACAGTAAGTGCAGTAGGTATACAGTGTATGCATATTATATTTATATAGCGCTAACAGGTGTACTCAGCACTTTACAGGTTACATTACAGTAGAGGAAGGTACAGTAAGTATACAGTGTATGTATATTTTATTTATATAGCGCTAACAGGTGTACTCAGCACTTTACAGGTTACATTACAGTAGAGGGAGGTACAGTAAGTACAGTAGGTATACAGTGTATGTATATTTTATTTATATAGCGCTAACAGGTGTACTCAGCACTTTACAGGTTACATTACGGTAGAGGGAGGTACAGTAAGTACAGTAGGTATAGTGTATGTATATTATATTTATATAGCGCTAACAGGTGTACTCAGCACTTTACAGGTTACATTACAGTAGAGGGAGATACAGTAAGTGCAGTAGGTATACAGTGTATGTATATTTTATTTATATAGCGCTATCAGGTGTACTCAGCACTTTACAGGTTACATTACGGTAGAGGGAGGTACAGTAAGTACAGTAGGTATAGTGTATGTATATTATATTTATATAGTGCTAACAGGTGTACTCAGCACTTTACAGGTTACATTACAGTAGAGGGAGGTACAGTAAGTGCAGTAGGTATACAGTGTATGTATATTATATTTATATAGCGCTAACAGGTGTACTCAGCCCTTTACAGGTTACATTACAGTAAAGGGAGGTACAGTAAGTGCAGTAGGTATACAGTGTATGTATATTATATTTATATAGTGCTAACAGGTGTACTCAGCACTTTACAGGTTACATTACAGTAGAGGGAGGTACAGTAAGTGCAGTAGGTATACAGTGTATGTATATTATATTTATATAGTGCTAACAGGTGTACTCAGCACTTTACAGGTTACATTACAGTAGAGGGAGGTACAGTAAGTGCAGTAGGTATACAGTGTATGTATATTATATTTATATAGCGCTAACAGGTGTACTCAGCCCTTTACAGGTTACATTACAGTAGAGGGAGGTACAGTAAGTGCAGTAGGTATACAGTGTATGTATATTATATTTATATAGTGCTAACAGGTGTACTCAGCACTTTACAGGCTACATTACAGTAGAGGGAGGTACAGTAAGTGCAGTAGGTATACAGTGTATGTATATTATATTTATATAGTGCTAACAGGTGTACTCAGCACTTTACAGGTTACATTACAGTAGAGGGAGGTACAGTAAGTGCAGTAGGTATACAGTGTATGTATATTATATTTATATAGCGCTAACAGGTGTACTCAGCACTTTACAGGTTACATTACAGTAAAGGGAGGTACAGTAAGTGCAGTAGGCATACAGTGTATGTATATTATATTTATATAGCTCAGCCTGTATCTGTGGGTTCCTTTACGCATAGCTCAGCCTGTATCTGTGGGTTCCTTTACGCATAGCTCAGCCTGTATCTGTGTGTTCCTTTACCCATAGCTCAGCCTGTATCTGTGTGTTCCTTTACCCATAGCTCAGCCTGTATCTGTGTGTTCCTTTACCCATAGCTCAGCCTGTATCTGTGGGTTCCTTTACGCATAGCTCAGCCTGTATCTGTGTGTTCCTTTACCCATAGCTCAGCCTGTATCTGTGTGTTCCTTTACCCATAGCTCAGCCTGTATCTGTGTGTTCCTTTACCCATAGCTCAGCCTGTATCTGTGGGTTCCTTTACGCATAGCTCAGCCTGTATCTGTGTGTTCCTTTACCCATAGCTCAGCCTGTATCTGTGTGTTCCTTTACGCATAGCTCAGCCTGTATCTGTGTGTTCCTTTACCCATAGCTCAGCCTGTATCTGTGGGTTCCTTTACGCATAGCTCAGCCTGTATCTGTGTGTTCCTTTACCCATAGCTCAGCCTGTATCTGTGTGTTCCTTTACCCATAGCTCAGCCTGTATCTGTGTGTTCCTTTACCCATAGCTCAGCCTGTATCTGTGTGTTCCTTTACCCATAGCTCAGCCTGTATCTGTGTGTTCCTTTACCCATAGCTCAGCCTGTATCTGTGTGTTCCTTTACGCATAGCTCAGCCTGTATCTGTGTGTTCCTTTACCCATAGCTCAGCCTGTATCTGTGTGTTCCTTTACCCATAGCTCAGCCTGTATCTGTGTGTTCCTTTACGCATAGCTCAGCCTGTATCTGTGTGTTCCTTTACCCATAGCTCAGCCTGTATCTGTGTGTTCCTTTCATTGGCGGATCCAGGGGGGGGGCAACGGGGCAATTGCCCCCCCCGAGATTCTCCCCTGCCGGCTAGTGCAGGGCTGACATTGCCCAAGTGCCAGCCCTGCATTGTGCCTGCAGACCGGGAGGGAGATCAGTAATCAGTGATCTCCCTCCCCGGTCCGCAGGCACATTACTGACAGCCGACCGGCAGGGGAGGGAGAGAGGACCCGGGAGCTGTTACCAGCAGCTCCTCCGGGTCCTCCTCTCGCGAGATTTGGAGCGTTGCCGCGGTTACCACGGCAACGCTCCAAATCTCGCGAGAGTGAACTCTAGCCCTGGAGCGCGGGCTAGAGTTCACTGGAACCACTGGACCACCAGGGATTCCCCACTGGGACCACCAGGGATCCAGAAATGTCCCCCCTCCTCCTCAATAAAGGTAAGAAGGGAGGGGGGACATAATATATTTTATTAAATACATTTTTTTTTTATTTTTTTATTAAAAAGCCTCCCTTCCCTCCTCCCCTCCCCCATACACACTGCCCCCATACACACTGCCCCCATACACACTGCCCAACATACACTGCCCCCATACACACACTGACCCCATACACACTGCCCCACATACACTGCCCCACATACACTGCCCCCATAAACACACTGCCCCCATACACACACTGACCCCATACACACACTGACCCCATACACACACTGACCCCATACACACACTGACCCCATACACACACTGACCCCATACACACACTGACCCCATACACACACTACACACACTGTCCCCATACACACAATACACACACTGTCCCCATACACACACTACACACACTGTCCCCATACACACTGTCCCCATATACACACTGTCCCCATATAAACACTGACCCCATACACACACTGACCCCATACACACACTACACACACTGACCCCATACACACACTGACCCCATACACACACTACACACACTGACCCCATACACACACTGACCCCATACACACACTACACACACTGACCCCATACACACACCACACACACTGACCCCATACACACACTGACCCCAAGAAGGCCATCACATGTGCGGGGAAGGGGCCAGTTAGCTACTGCATCAATCTTGGCTGTCTCGGGCTTCTCCTTCCCACACCCTTCTCGGTGCCAGAGGTACTGCACTTCTGCTATCCCTATGTGGCACTTGCCGGGCTTCAAGGTTAACCCTGCCTCACTGTTTTTATCTAATACCACTCCTACATGTACCAGATGCTCCTCCCAAGTGTCGCTGCATATGACGATGTCATCCAGGTATGTGCATGCATAATCCTGGAGACCATCTAACAGCCGGTCCACCGTCCTTTGGAAAGTGGCCTATTCACCCGAACCGCCATTAGTATTTGGTACGGGGTCTGTCACAGAGGTTGTTGGTCAGGAGTCTTTACTCTGTGTGTGGTTAGTGGGGTAAACCATGGTAGATTAGAGAATGGATCTCTTTGCAGACAGCATCTGCTGCACTTGTCTGCATTCTTCCCCGGTTAGTCGGTCCCCAAATGGGACCTCATCTATGGACCCTGCCTGAACTCCATCTAGGAGATCAGGCAGGGAAAGATTTTCAAAATCTTCCAAGGCTGGAGCACATATAGCGGCTACATCCTCTGTCCGCTCGTGATGAGGCTTCAGCATGTTCACATGTAACATGCGTCTAACTCCTTTCCCAGAGCAGGGACCGATAAAGTAGGTAGTGTCACACTGTTTCACTACCCGATATGGGCCCTGCCAAGCAGCCTGTAGCCTGTCATGCTGGACAGGTGTCAAAACCAGAACCTGCTGACCAACTTAAAAGCTATGGCTCCTGGCTCCCCAATCATACCACATGTGCTGACGTTCTTGCGCTGCTCGGAGGTTCTCACGCACTAGGTGAGTGAGATCCTCTAGTCGGTCCCGAAACTCCAGTTCATATGGAATGATGGGGGTTCCTTCCTGATCTACTAGTTCTAGGGGCCCTCTAACTCTCTTCTCGAATAATAATTTGAACAGAGAAAAGCCTGTAGATTCCTATGGCACCTCCCAATATGCGAACAGGAGATGTGGCAGGAATCTTTCCCAGTCCTTGCGAGTCCCTGCAAAGGTATGGAGCATCTGCTTTAATGTACGGTTGAAGCGCTCGCACAGTCTGTGGGTGGTATGGGGAACTCAAAATGTGTTTAATGCCGCATAACCTTCACAGTTGGTGGGTCATCTCAGCAGTAAACTGGGTGCCCTGGTCCGAGACAATTTCCTGTGGAAAACCCATATGGGAAAAGACGCGCATCAGGGCCTCAGCTACAGTCTCCGCCTGAATGTTATTCAGCGTCACTGCCTCAGGATACCTAGTAGCGTAGTCCACAATGGCCAGAATATATTTGTTCCCAGAGGGACTAGGCTTAGCCAGGGCCCAATGATGTAGACAGCTACCCTGCCGAAAGGGTCTTCAATAATGGGAAGGGGATGGAGCTTGCCTTGCGCATATCACCTCGTTTCCCCACTTTCTGACAGACATCACAAGACGGGTAGTAATGCGTAAGTCTTTAGAGATACCTGGCCAGAAAAACATTGGCTGAGTCGATGCTTGGTGCAACTCACTCCCAAATGTCCTGTCCTTGGTGCAACTCACTCCCAAATGTCCTGCTATCATGAGCTATCTTCAATAGCTTATGCCTATACTTCTTGGATACTACCAGTTGTTTAGTGGTAGTTGGAGTGGTCCCTGACCCTACCCGCTCTGCTATCTGGTTTAACAATCCCATCTCCCAGATAAAATGTTCACCCTCTAACCCTGCCTGGCTAGAGGCTACTTTTTCCCTATATTTCTGCAGGGAGAGGTCCGAGGTCCTTTTTCAAACTCTATTGGGGTAAAGGGAAGAGGCAATGGAGCTAGGGGAAGGGAGCGTGTGCCTACCTGAACCTCACAGTGCGAGTGATCCTGGGCGGTGCGGACCTGTTGTCTGGCAATCACGGGGTATGATTCCTCAATCCTTTCTGTGGGAACATAAGTGGAGGTCAGCTGGCCCAAGTCGTTACCCAGTAACACTTCTGCCGGTAGGTGGTTCATGAGCTCCACCTCCATTTTTCTGTTTCTAGCTCCCCAGTCCAGATGTATTGCTCCTCCTGCTTCTCGGACTGCTACTGTTTCCCCAGTGCTCTCCGCTTCGGTGATCAGCTGGCGCTCTTAGGCCTGTACCATTCGTCTTTTTAACTTGATCGGCTGCCAGTGGCGATTCCTGTTATCTGCTGCGGCTTGTACCAGATCTGCCTCATGCAGAAAACCCCAGGCCTCCTCGGTGGGGTTAGGAGTGTAGATGGGAGCAGGCTAGTAACAGTTGACGGCTGCTCTGGTTGCTGGCCCTGGTCGTGCCCATTGTGACTGGTCTCTCTGTTGTGGGCAGGCTCTTCTTATGTGCCCATATTTAAAGTACTGGTGGCACTGTGTAGTTGCCCGGGTTTGGTGCCCTCTGGGTTGACACCGGAGTCGGTTGGCTTCGGATTGGGGGTGCTGGAGAAGCATGAAAAGGCGGGGTAGAACGCAGGTGGGGGGTCGGTAGCTTGGACGTTGGGGTTGTCGAGCATCCAAATATTCGTGGACCTGAATTTCATACAAATTCATCACTTTTATAAATTGGGCTTAAAATAGGATACTTCTCACCCATAAAGCATGTCAGTGGTGGGGAGTGGTATTTTTAAGATTCGGACTTTGAGTTCACAAAAGTGAGACTAAAGAAAGGGTCTGTTTAGGTGTATCACTCAGTGCTGTCCTATGATATACAGTGTGTATCACTCAGTGCTGTCCTATGATATACAGTGTGTATTGTTCAGTGCTGCTCTATGATATACAGTGTGTATCACTCAGTGCTGTCCTATGATATACAGTGTATCACTCAGTGCTGTCCTATGACATCCCCTCACCTTGCCCATCCTGCAAGGTATTTCCTGTGCGAGGCTGTTAGTTGGAAGTAGGAAGTGATCCCTGTATGAAATACATAAAACACCTTGAAATACAGTCACAATACACAGGTACTCCACAAGTCTAATATCCCCAAATAGCCCAGATCTGGGGGCACCCAAGTTGTCCAAATAGCTCCCACATCCCTTCAGTAGAACAGAATCACCAAGTTCTGACCGGCCGGCTACGGGGTGACAGCCCAAAATAGTTCCAGAGGAAAAGAGGCAATGGCCGGTCCACTTTCGGGAGTTCCTGCACGAACACCAATGAATGCTCCCCCTGGTTTTTAGGAAGCGAATGCTCCCCCCCAGTCGGTAATTCCTTTTTCCTAAACGTTCTTCTCCTTAATTGGGAAAAGGGTTCCACGTGTTTGACAACCATGAACTGCTGTCGTGTTCGGGAGATAAAATGGCTGCCATTCACTAGAGCACGTGTGTGCAGTTATATGAATGGCAGCCTCCCGGGGAAAGCACTTGAGTTATTTACTCCCTTGAAGTTAACAAGCCAAAGGTGGTTGGTGTTCATGGGGTATAAAAGGGGGACCACACATTCTCCATTCGGGGAACGGACTAGGGAGATACGGACAACTGAACGGAGAGGAATAAGTCGGCTATTTAGCAACCTCCCTGCCCATATCCCATCAGTCCATGATCAGGTATAAACATAGTATCTCGAGTCCCACATTGTTATTTTATTAAAGATCATTATCTGTCTGCCTGTGGATTGATACTGTATATAAACAGAGCAAGCTGCATAGAAAGAAGGATAGCTTTACACTGTCCCACATATCCAGCACATATCCATTTAATTTTCATGCAACATGTATGTTCTATCTCCTGTATCAGTATACTGCAAGGGGCTCCTGTCTTATATGGTATAACTGCTACCTAATCAGACGCGTCAGTGAACATGCATGGTGCAATTCAATCTTGGAAAATGCAACAGTAATGTGTCCAGTTTGTGTGACAAGCTGTCAGACTTTCAGCCTGCTTACCTGTCTGGTCGACTGTGGGTACTGTGGTCCTTCAGGCATTCTGTCTATGTGTATGTGTGTATATATATGAATAAACTACCGAATTAGGCGTTCGCCAAACCGAACGTGGAATTCAGTAGACCGAATTTGCTGCATATAAATTACATTAGAGGTCAGATTAGGAAAGTCAAGTATCATCCATAGTGATGTCGCGAACATAAAATTTTTGGTTCGCGAACGGCGAACGCGAACTTCCGCAAATGTTCGCGAACCCGGGGAACCGCCATAGGCAGGCGAATTTTAAAACCCACAAAAAAGCCCTAAAGGCCCCCACCCCTTAGTGGTGGGTGGGGGCCCTAGATAAAGAGAGGGGGGGACCTACTGTCCTCCCCCCAGCCCCCACCCCTAAGCAGTGGGTGGGGGCCCTAGATAATAATGGTGGAGGGGACCTACCCCCCCCCGGCCCCCACCCCTGAGCGGTGGGTGGGGGCCCTAAAAAAACAATAAGGGGGGGACCTACTGTCCCCCCGGCCCACACCCCTGAGCGGTGGGTGGGGGCCCTAAATAGAGGGGGGACCTACTGTCCTCCCCAGAGCCCCCACCCCTGAGCAGTGGGTGGGGGCCCTAGATAATAATGGTGGGGGGGACCTACCGTCCTCCCCCCCCGGCCCCACCCCTGAGCGGTGGGTGGGGGCCCTAAAACAAGAGAGGGGGACCTACTGTCCTCCCCCGGCCCCCACCCGTGAGCAGTGGGTGGGGGCCCTAGATAATAATGGTGGGGGGACATACCCCCCCGGCCCCCACCCCTGAGCGGTGGGTGGGGGCCCTAAAAAACAATAAGGGGTGACCTACTGTCCCCCCTAGGCCCCCACCCCTGAGCGGCGGGTGGGGGCCCTAAATGAACCCCCCCCCAATCAAGGTGACTAGGGGTCCCAAGCCCCCCACACACAAATACAAGCTATCCCCTACCTACCCCCCTCACCCTTAAAATAGTGAGGGGGGAATAAAATAACTAACCTGTAAAAAAAAAAATTAAACTTACCATTTGACGTCTTCTTTTTTATAAAATCTACATTTTTCAGCCCCAAAAAAGGCCAAATAAAAAGCCATCATACCCGACGAACTTAAAATAAAGTAAAAAACCTGAGCGCAAAAAAAAAAACCTGAAGAAAAAGAAAAAACCCGAACGCAAAAAAAATAATCCATCTTCACCCATGGAGGGCTCTGCGCAGACTGAACTACGCAGTTCTTTGGAATTTTCCCACGCTGTGTAAAATGACATAGAGCACTGTGATTGGATGGATTTCAAGCCACCCAATCAGAGTGCTTTGTGTCATTTTACACAGCGTGGGAAAGTTCTTTGGAATTTTCCCACGCTGTGTAAAATGACAAAGAGCACTCTGGCTTAAACCAGCCATTGTATAACAATGTTTGGTATTTAGTGAATATTCCCCTATATATTCCCCTGTATAACAATGTTTGGTATTTAGTGAATATTCCCCTGTATAACAATGTTTGGCATTAAGTGAATATTCCCCTGTATAACAATGTTTGACATTTAGTGAATATTCCCCTATATAACAATGTTTGGCATTTAGTGAATATTCCCCTATATAACAATGTTTGGTATTTAGTGAATATTCCCCTATATAACAATGTTTGGTATTTAGTGAATATTCCCCTATATAACAATGTTTGGTATTTAGTGAATATTCCCCTGTATAACAATGTTTGGCATTTAGTGAATATTCCCCTATATAACAATGTTTGGCATTTAGTGAATATTCCCCTATATAACAATGTTTGGCATGTAGTGAATATTCCCCTATATAACAATGTTTGGCATTTAGTGAATATTCCCCTGTATAACAATGTTTGGTATTTAGTGAATATTCCCCTGTATAACAATGTTTGGTATTTAGTGAATATTCCCCTGTATAACAATGTTTGGCATTAAGTGAATATTCCCCTATATAACAATGTTTGGTATTTAGTGAATATTCTCCTGTATAACAATGTTTGGCATTTAGTGAATATTCCCCTATATAACAATGTTTGGCATTTAGTGAATATTCCCCTATATAACAATGTTTGGCATGTAGTGAATATTCCCCTATATAACAATGTTTGGCATTTAGTGAATATTCCCCTGTATAACAATGTTTGGTATTTAGTGAATATTCCCCTGTATAACAATGTTTGGTATTTAGTGAATATTCCCCTGTATAACAATGTTTGGCATTAAGTGAATATTCCCCTATATAACAATGTTTGGTATTTAGTGAATATTCCCCTGTATAACAATGCTTGGTATTTAGTGAATATTCTCCTGTATAACAATGTTTGGCATTTAGTGAATATTCCCCTATATAACAATGTTTGGTATTTAGTGAATATTCCCCTATATAACAATGTTTGGCATTTAGTGAATATTCCCCTATATAACAATGTTTGGCATTTAGTGAATATTCCCCTATATAACAATGTTTGGTATTTAGTGAATATTCCCCTATATAACAATGTTTGGTATTTAGTGAATATTCCCCTATATAACAATGTTTGGTATTTAGTGAATATTCCCCTATATAACAATGTTTGGTATTTAGTGAATATTCCCCTGTATAACAATGTTTGGTATTTAGTGAATATTCCCCTATATAACAATGTTTGGTATTTAGTGAATATTCCCTTATATAACAATGTTTGGTATTTAGTGAATATTCCCCTGTATAACAATGTTTGGCATTTAGTGAATATTCCCCTGTATAACAATGTTTTGCATTTAGTGAATATTCCCCTATATAACAATGTTTTGCATTTAGTGAATATTCCCCTATATAACAATGTTTGGCATTTAGTGAATATTCCCCTATATAACAATGTTTGGCATTTAGTGAATATTCCCCTGTATAACAATGTTTTTGGCATTTAGTGAATATTCCCCTGTATAACAATGTTTTTGGCATTTAGTGAATATTCCCCTGTATAACAATGTTTGGCATTTAGTGAATATTCCCTTATATAACAATGTTTGGCATTTAGTGAATATTCCCCTGTATAACAATGTTTGGTATTTAGTGAATATTCCCCTATATAACAATGTTTGGCATTTAGTGAATATTCCCCTATATAACAATGTTTGGCATTTAGTGAATATTCCCCTGTATAACAATGTTTGGCATTTAGTGAATATTCCCTTGTATAACAATGGTTGGTATTTAGTGAATATTCCCCTGTATAACAATGTTTTGCATTTAGTGAATATTCCCCTGTATAACAATGTTTGGCATTTAGTGAATATTCCCCTGTATAACAATGTTTTTGGTATTTAGTGAATATTCCCCTGTATAACAATGTTTGGTACTTAGTGAATATTCCCCTGTATAACAATGTTTGGCATTTAGTGAATATTCCCCTATATAACAATGTTTGGTATTTAGTGAATATTCCCCTGTATAACAATGTTTGGTATTTAGTGAATATTCCCCTATATAACAATGTTTGGTACTTAGTGAATATTCCCCTGTATAACAATGTTTGGCATTTAGTGAATATTCCCCTATATAACAATGTTTGGCATTTAGTGACTATTTCCCTATATAACAATGTTTGGTATTTAGTGAATATTCCCCTGTATAACAATGTTTGGCATTTAGTGAATATTCCCCTGTAAAACAATGTTTGGCATTTAGTGAATATTCCCCTGTATAACAATGTTTGGCATTTAGTGAATATTCCCCTACATAACAATGTTTGGGATTTAGTGAATATTCCCCTGTATAACAATGTTTGGCATTTAGTGAATATTCCCCTATATAACAATGTTTGGTATTTAGTGAATATTCCCCTATATAACAATGTTTGGTATTTAGTGAATATTCCCCTATATAACAATGTTTGGTACTTAGTGAATATTCCCCTGTTTAACAATGTTTTGCATTTAGTGAATATTCCCCTGTTTAACAATGTTTGGTACTTAGTGAATATTCCCCTACAGTGGCGTACATACCAGGGTCGCAGGGGTCGCGGCTGCGACCGGGCCCGGCCCACCAGGGGGCCCGGCCGCCCCTGCGACCCGGTATGTACGCTCTGGGCCAGCCTCTTCTCCTGGGGGGCCCAGGAGCCGGCCACCTCCGGGCCCCCCGAGGCTGGCCCTGCTTACACCCGGCGGCCGGCTGGTGCGCGAGGGAGCACTCTCCCCTGAGTGCTTCCTCTTCAGCTCCCTCGCGCACCGCACTGATACCGGAGCCGGAAGATGATGTCATCTTCCGGCGCCGGTATCAGTGCGCGGCGCGCGAGGGAGCTGAAGAGGAAGCACTCAGGGGAGAGTGCTCCCTCGCGCGCCCGCAGGACCAGCCAGCCCGCCGGGTGACCGGCCCCCCCAGGAGCCCAGCAGCACCACTGGACCCCAGGGAATCCCCTCAGCACTCCAAAAGGTAAGGAGGCTGGGGGGATTAAATAAAAAAAAAAACATGTGTAAGTGTGTGTGAGTGTGTGAGTGTGTGAGTGTGTGTGTGAGCGTGTGAGTGTGTGTGTGAGTGTGTGTGTGAGCGTGTGAGTGTGTGTGTGAGCGTGTGAGTGTGTGTGTGTGTGTGTGTGTTAGTGTGTGTGTGTTAGTGTGTGTGTGTTAGTGTGTGTGTGTGTGTTAGTGTGTGTGTGTTAGTGTGTGTGTTAGTGTTTGTGTTAGAGTGTGTGTCTGCTAGTGAGTGTCAGTGAGTGTGTTACTGTGTGTGTCTGTTAGTGTGTGTGTGTGTGTTAGTGAGTCTGTTTGATGTCTGTTAGTGAGTGTGTGTTTGTCAGTGAGAGTGTATGTTTTGTAAGTGAGTGTGTATGTATGTCTGCTGCTGAGTGTGTCTTTGTCAGTAAATGTGTGTCTGTTAGCTAGTGTGTATGCATTTGTTCGTGAGAGTGTGTGTGTGTCTTCAGCACTTACCTTTCTCCAGCGCCGGACTCCCATGGCTTTGGGGATCCCTCCGCCTCTCAGCTCCGAATGCGCATGCACGGCAAGAGCCGCGCACGCATTCAAACCGCCCATAGGAAAGCATTACTCAATGCTTTCCTATGGACGTTCAGTGTCTTAAAATGGCGGAAGCGCCTCTAGCGGCTGTCAGTGAGACAGCCACTAGAGGCTGGATTAACCCTCAGTGAAACATAACAGTTTCTCTGAAACTGCTATGCTTTCAGCTGCAGGGTTAAAACTAGAGGGACCTGACACCCAGACCACTTCATTGAGCTGATGTGATCTGGGTGTCTGTAGTGGTCCTTTAAGTGTGTGTGCATCTGCATGCAGTGGCGTACATACCGCGGTCGCAACCCCTGCGACCAGGTGCCCGCCGCCATGTGTTGCTGCCCCGGCCCGCGCAGAGTAAGCGCGAGGGGGGGGGCCCACGGATCAATTTTCGCACCGGGGCCCCATGGGTCATGTGTACGCCACTGTTCCCCTATATAACAATGTTTGGCATTTAGTGAATATTTCCCTATATAACAATGTTTGGCATTTAGTGAATATTCCCCTATATAACAATGTTTGGCATTTAGTGAATATTCCCCTATATAACAATGTTTGGTACTTAGTGAATATTCCCCTATATAACAATGTTTGGCATTTAGTGAATATTTCCCTATATAACAATGTTTGGCATTTAGTGAATATTCCCCTATATAACAATGTTTTGCATTTAGTGAATATTCCCCTATATAACAATGTTTGGCATTTAGTGAATATTCCCCTGTATAACAATGTTTGGCATTTAGTGAATATTCCCCTGTATAACAATGTTTGGCATTTAGTGAATATTCCCCTATATAACAATGTTTGGCATTTAGTGAATATTCCCCTGTATAACAATGTTTGGCATTTAGTGAATATTTCCCTATATAACAATGTTTGGCATTTAGTGAATATTCCCCTATATAACAATGTTTTGCATTTAGTGAATATTCCCCTGTATAACAATGTTTGGTATTTAGTGAATATTCCCCTATATAACAATGTTTGGCATTTAGTGAATATTCCCCTGTATAACAATGTTTGGCATTTAGTGAATATTCCCCTGTATAACAATGTTTGGTATTTAGTGAATATTCCCCTATATAACAATGTTTGGTATTTAGTGAATATTCCCCTATATAACAATGTTTGGTATTTAGTGAATATTCCCCTATATAACAATGTTTGGTATTTAGTGAATATCCCCTGTATAACCATATTTGGCATTTAGTGAATATTCCCCTGTATAACCATATTTGGCATTTAGTGAATATTCCCCTGTATAACAATGTTTGGCATTTAGTGAATATTCCCCTATATAACAATGTTTGGTATTTAGTGAATATTCCCCTGTATAACAATGTTTGGTATTTAGTGAATATTCCCCTGTATAACAATGTTTGGTATTTAGTGAATATTCCCCTATATAACAATGTTTGGCATTTAGTGAATATTCCCCTATATAACAATGTTTGGCATTTAGTGAATATTCCCCTGTATAACAATGTTTGGTACTTAGTGAATATTCCCCTATATAACAATGTTTTGCATTTAGTGAATATTCCCCTATATAACAATGTTTGGCATTTAGTGAATATTCCCCTGTATAACAATGTTTGCCATTTAGTGAATATTCCCCTATATAACAATGTTTGGTATTTAGTGAATATTCCCCTGTATAACAATGTTTGGTATTTAGTGAATATTCCCCTGTATAACAATGTTTGGTATTTAGTGAATATTCCCCTGTATAACAATGTTTGGCATTTAGTGAATATTCCCCTATATAACAATGTTTGCCATTTAGTGAATATTCCCCTGTATAACAATGTTTGGTACTTAGTGAATATTCCCCTATATAACAATGTTTGGCATTTAGTGAATATTCCCCTGTATAACAATGTTTGGCATTTAGTGAATATTCCCCTATATAACAATGTTTGGCATTTAGTGAATATTCCCCTATATAACAATGTTTGGCATTTAGTGAATATTCCCCTATATAACAATGTTTGGTATTTAGTGAATATTCCCCTGTATAACAATGTTTGACATTTAGTGAATATTCCCCTGTATAACAATGTTTGACATTTAGTGAATATTCCCCTGTATAACAATGTTTGGTATTTAGTGAATATTCCCCTATATAACAATGTTTGGTATTTAGTGAATATTCCCCTATATAACAATGTTTTGCATTTAGTGAATATTCCCCTATATAACAATGTTTTTGGTATTTAGTGAATATTCCCCTGTATAACAATGTTTGGTACTTAGTGAATATTCCCCTATATAACAATGTTTGGTATTTAGTGAATATTCCCCTATATAACAATGTTTGGTATTTAGTGAATATTCCCCTATATAACAATGTTTGGTATTTAGTGAATATTCCCCTACATAACAATGTTTGGGATTTAGTGAATATTCCCCTGTATAACAATGTTTGGCATTTAGTGAATATTCCCCTATATAACAATGTTTGGTATTTAGTGAATATTCCCCTATATAACAATGTTTGGTATTTAGTGAATATTCCCCTATATAACAATGTTTGGTACTTAGTGAATATTCGCCTATATAACAATGTTTTGCATTTAGTGAATATTCCCCTGTTTAACAATGTTTGGTACTTAGTGAATATTCCCCTATATAACAATGTTTGGCATTTAGTGAATATTTCCCTATATAACAATGTTTGGCATTTAGTGAATATTCCCCTATATAACAATGTTTGGCATTTAGTGAATATTCCCCTGTATAACAATGTTTTGCATTTAGTGAATATTCCCCTATATAACAATGTTTGGTATTTAGTGAATATTCCCCTATATAACAATGTTTGGCATTTAGTGAATATTCCCCTATATAACAATGTTTGGCATTTAGTGAATATTCCCCTATATAACAATGTTTAGCAGTGAGTGAATATTCCCCTATATAACAATGTTTGGCATTTAGTGAATATTCCCCTATATAACAATGTTTGCCATTTAGTGAATATTCCCCTGTATAACAATGTTTGGCATTTAGTGAATATTCCCCTGTATAACAATGTTTGCCATTTAGTGAATATTCCCCTATATAACAATGTTTGGTATTTAGTGAATATTCCCCTGTATAACAATGTTTGGTATTTAGTGAATATTCCCCTATATAACAATGTTTGGCATTTAGTGAATATTCCCCTATATAACAATGTTTGCCATTTAGTGAATATTCCCCTGTATAACAATGTTTGGCATTTAGTGAATATTCCCCTGTATAACAATGTTTGGTATTTAGTGAATATTCCCCTATATAACAATGTTTGGCATTTAGTGAATATTCCCCTATATAACAATGTTTGGCATTTAGTGAATATTCCCCTATATAACAATGTTTGGTATTTAGTGAATATTCCCCTATATAACAATGTTTGCCATTTAGTGAATATTCCCCTGTATAACAATGTTTTGCATTTAGTGAATATTCCCCTATATAACAATGTTTGGTATTTAGTGAATATTCCCCTATATAACAATGTTTGCCATTTAGTGAATATTCCCCTGTATAACAATGTTTGGCATTAAGTGAATATTCCCCTATATAACAATGTTTGCCATTTAGTGAATATTCCCCTGTATAACAATGTTTGGCATTTAGTGAATATTCCCCTGTATAACAATGTTTGGCATTTAGTGAATATTCCCCTGTATAACAATGTTTGGCATTTAGTGAATATTCCCCTGTATAACAATGTTTGGCATTTAGTGAATATTCCCCTATATAACAATGTTTGCCATTTAGTGAATATTCCCCTGTATAACAGTGTTTGGTATTTAGTGAATATTCCCCTGTATAACAATGTTTGGCATTTAGTGAATATTCCCCTATATAACAATGTTTGCCATTTAGTGAATATTCCCCTGTATAACAATGTTTGGCATTTAGTGAATATTCCCCTGTATAACAATGTTTGGCATTTAGTGAATATTCCCCTGTATAACAATGTTTGCCATTTAGTGAATATTCCCCTGTATAACAATGTTTGGCATTTAGTGAATATTCCCCTATATAACAATGTTTGGCATTTAGTGAATATTCCCCTGTATAACAATGTTTGGCATTTAGTGAATATTCCCCTGTATAACAATGTTTTGCATTTAGTGAATATTCCCCTGTATAACAATGTTTGGCATTTAGTGAATATTCCCCTATATAACAATGTTTGGTATTTAGTGAATATTCCCCTGTATAACAATGTTTTGCATTTAGTGAATATTCCCCTATATAACAATGTTTGGCATTTAGTGAATATTCCCCTGTATAACAATGTTTGGCATTTAGTGAATATTCCCCTGTATAACAATGTTTGGCATTTAGTGAATATTCCCCTATATAACAATGTTTGGTATTTAGTGAATATTCCCCTGTATAACAATGTTTGGCATTTAGTGAATATTCCCCTATATAACAATGTTTGGTATTTAGTGAATATTCCCCTGTATAACAATGTTTGGCATTTAGTGAATATTCCCCTGTATAACAATGTTTGGCATTTAGTGAATATTCCCCTGTATAACAATGTTTGGCATTTAGTGAATATTCCCCTATATAACAATGTTTGGTATTTAGTGAATATTCCCCTGTATAACAATGTTTTGCATTTAGTGAATATTCCCCTATATAACAATGTTTGGCATTTAGTGAATATTCCCCTATATAAAAATGTTTGGTATTTAGTGAATATTCCCCTGTATAACAATGTTTGGCAATTAGTGAATATTCCCCTGTATAACAATGTTTGGCATTTAGTGAATATTCCCCTATATAACAATGTTTGGCATTTAGTGAATATTCCCCTGTATAACAATGTTTGGTATTTAGTGAATATTCCCCTGTATAACAATGTTTGGTATTTAGTGAATATTCCCCTGTATAACAATGATTGGTATTTAGTGAATATTCCCCTGTATAACAATGTTTGGTATTTAGTGAATATTCCCCTGTATAACAGTGTTTGGTATTTAGTGAATATTCCCCTGTATAACAATGTTTGGCATTTAGTGAATATTCCCCTGTATAACAATGTTTGGTATTTAGTGAATATTCCCCTGTATAACAATGTTTGGTATTTAGTGAATATTCCCCTGTATAACAGTGTTTGGTATTTAGTGAATATTCCCCTGTACTTAAAGGGACTCTCCAGGCAGCAGAATTTACTCACCTGGTTCCAGCGCCGGGAGCCTCGTGAAGCCGCGCCCCCTATTTCGTAAAAATGACGAAATAGGTGGGCGCGAGCAGGGAGCAATCAGACGCTTCCATTTGGAAGCGTCATTGCTCCCTTGTGCACATGCGCGGCTTCGGCCACACAAGCGCACATACTTGAGAGGGCGGCATTCTGAAGTCCTGAGCGCACTACCGCGCATGCTAATAATCTGGCTTTTGGGAACACCCTTCAGCCAGTTAGGATGATGTCCACTTTTAATATCAATGAAACTATTGATGTCAGCGCTCTTGAAAAAGGTTTTAGTTTTAATAGTTTAATGGACAAATCTAAAAAGTCTATATTCGAGATGCCTATCTTGGGAGTAAAGGTCAAAGACAGGGAATTGTTATTTACATAGGAGAATATGAGACTATGATTATAAACATAACTGATACTGTATATACATGTTTTTTACATTTTCTTTTGTTTATGGACGTGTTCCGCTTTGTAAACGAGCGGTGAAACGCACACTAAGTGGAACGCAAAGATGTTGATTTGAAAGAGAGGCTTGAGCCGCATTTCCGGTTGCGTCATAGGGACGCACCCGGAAACATTACGGATGGGCGAACCCGGAAGTGAGCTGCTAATTGGAGGACAGCTTCTGCGCGCCAAAACCGGACCGATTTAAAAGACACCGGAATTATATGGACGGTCATGCCTGCACATAGAAGGACTTTTATGCCCCTGAGGAAGTTCAAGGACGTTTGAACGAAACGCGTAGGGCTGACATATAGTGTTTTATAGAGTTTTTTTATCATTTGTTGATAAGGTTTTTATTTTCTGGTTCTGTTGATCCTGTGACTAACCCTGTGATCCTGAGACCGGTTGATTTTATATGCCTGCTTGCCACTACAACATTGTAAGTGTGCCTTACTATTAAAGTGTTTATTTATCAAGATACTCTGCACTATTGTGCCTTTTTGTTCTCTTCTATGTATACCATGATGTTACACCTATCCTGAGATATCCATCGCTTTATAAGATATGGCTACAATCAATTTTGGTTTGTGAGTGTGAATAACTATCTACATTTCCACTCCCCTTTTTCAATCTAACAGTATTACGCTATGTTTTTTTCTGTTATTATTGTATTGTAGATTTATCTTTTTTCATATCGTTTTGAGGACCTGGAGGAGTCCTTATCTGCAATACATATAGTTCAAGGATAATTGCTTAGATTTCTAACTATTACCCACTAAGAGTGTGTCTTATCCACTAGTGGGTGTATCTGTACTTTCATATTTGGTTATTAACACTAAACATTAGTATCATGTTGTATGTGTTTCATAGTATTTATCACACTACCTGAATATATCGACGTTATATATGTTGTAAAAAGTGTAGAAGTGCTGCATATTGTACGTTTTATTATTAAATTTTTCTCTTTTTAGTTATAAACAATTCAATTTGTCTCGTTACATTTCCCTTAGTAATTATTGTCGTATTGGTTGTACCATTGTACCAATCCTTTCTTCCATTTTCCATTTCTCGATGGTCGCAATTTTATTTTTATTTGGAATATTGTTGTGTCTGCATGTGAATGCATATATTGTGGTAAAGATGGTCATCTCAGCCTTTTTGTTTAATTGTGGCAAAATCGATCATTCGTCTTTTTATTTACACCTTCTAAATACTCTGCAAGACATATGGTTTCTATTCTCTAAGACATTTAACTGCTTGTAAAAAGACAACTAAAACGCTGACGAGTAGGATCTTGACTGTGTGACCGAGAGTTATTACCATCACTTGCCGAGCTTCACAATAAAACACCTTTTAAGTAGGGATGGGTGAAAGGTCAGCTGTGTTGGTCCCAATTTTCACTCTTTCTTTTGGAATTATCCATGATGGCAGCAAACAGAACTATAAACCCTGGTTCACTGAAGCTCTAAACCCTGTTATCTTGTTTGTTATAGTCTGCGTTTATCTTTGTTTAGTTCATCATTAATGAGGCTACGTGAGATGTGGATGAATATTCTTTAATTAGTCACACGTTGCAATTTATTTCGCACAATAGCAATTCTGATGACCTCCAAACAACCAAAGCCTTAATTTGATATATTTAAATTAACATTATTATATTTTTCGATATTTCAATATTTCAATATTTATTTTTTTAATATATACTAAAGTTGTAAATAATTTGAATAGCTTACCCCAAAATATAAAATTGAGGCCCAAATTGAATCTAAAAATCAGCAGAACGTCAACATTTTTTTTCCCCGTTCAACTTAAAGTTAATTAATTTAACAGAGTAAGGAATCTTTGTGACATTTGAGTGGGAGCCACAACTTCCCCCACAAAGTCTTGTTCAGTCAGCCATGAGCATCATGGGAAGGGTAGTAGTTCACACACTGACTGACTGAAACTTTGGAGGAAGAACTGCTTTCAGCATCATTTCTCCAGAACAAAAAAAATAAAAAACCGGAAATAAATTCATATTTTGTTTTTAATTTTTATTTCAGAGACTTTTTTCAAGCTAAGTTACTTTGTAATAAAATAGGCTGGGAGGAGGCTAGATGCACACGGTCACTGAATTGCAGGTTTAAACATACATTCGATGTATTATTTAATGTGTTCACCCAGTTCATCAGTGACGCAGAGTCTCCCTCCCAGCACCATCACAGGGTGAGACATAAATCAGAGCAAAGCTAGGCTTCTCTGTACAGATTGCATTTTGATAAATGTATTCACGTAGTACATTTTCATCCATAAAGCTTTTACTGCCCCCTTGTGGTCTTCTCCTGAATATGATGAAGAATACAAAAAAAAGCTACAATAACATTGAAATACATTTTTTTAAGTTTAATTAAACCTGTGCCTCTGGCTAAACATGTCCTGTGCTAATATATTGAAACCTGCTTCTTATTAGGGAACCTTCGCTTCTCTGACAGTTCCACCATGAAATAAAACCTTGAAAATCATCTATAACGTGCGTTTACTTGTTTCATGTGATGCTACACTTCTTTTTAAATGTAGCAATTGGCATCTCAATCCAGTCCAGTCCTGGCACCGGCAAGGCACATGTTGGTGGGAGACAAATACTAATAATTTATTTTTGGACTGAAAGATGCAAATGGTTTAGAGCAATGGCTGACTGAGGGCCCCGGGCTAAGCAACAAACAGGCAATACATGTGTTGGCAATCTGTGTGAACTACAAATCCCATGATTCTCTCTGGTCTGTATGTCATTGTTACACCTGCCAGAGGATCATGGGATTTATAGTTTATCAGAAGCCTCCGACATCTGCTTTAATTCTACATGGAATTAACACTGAAATTCCGTGCACTGAAACATGCATTTTCATGAAATTCGAATAGCAATATATAAATGGGAAACACGTGTTGATGGGCTTATTGTCCAGTAAGACACCATCCTTTGTCGCACGTTTAACACAGCTCGGCAATGTGAAGGTTCCCCGCCACACCAGCCACGGCCACAAGACGGTCACCGCAGGCAGCATCCACCGTCTGAACCGGCTTATTCAGCAGCGAAATGTCCCCGAGAATCTGTAACGAAATAATAACATATAGTAAGTCACGAATATCTGGTTACTGAAAGGGGTAATACCAGGGAGCCGCAAAGCATGGCCAAAAAAACTAACTGGAAAAATGTCCAACTCAGAACCGATCACACAAAATCTAATCCTGATATAACATAATAGAAACAGTACTTTATATGAAATACTTCAACCCACAGAGGAGGATTTAACGTCATTAGGACGGCGTGGACATTTCTGCAGTTTGGGGTTAGTAGGGTTACATCCCAGCTCACTGCGAGGAGTCCAAGATATCAATGGATACCTGGGGATCCACTCTGTCAGCTTGGCAGCTGCCCAGCACCAATCTCAGTGAAATCAGCTGGGAAAGCAGGCTTGGTTCAGTAATATGGAAAAAGGGCCTGTATTAGTGAAAAAATACCGTAGATGGCGGCAACATAGCACTCGCTACTGCTTTAAAGGGACACTATAGTCACAAGAACAAATAAAGCTTAATGTATAGTATGCAGCTTAATGTACGGTATACAGCTTAATGTACGGTATACCGTGTAATGTATAGTATACAGGTTAATGTACAGTATACCGTGTAATGTACAGTATACAGCTTATTGTACAGTATACAGCTTAATGTATAATATACAGCTTAATGTACAGTATACAGCTTAATGTACGGTATACAGTGTAATGTATAGCATACAGGTTAATGTACAGTATACAGCTTATTGTACAGTATACAGCTTAATGTTTTGTTCTGGTGAGTAGAATCATTACCTTCAGGCTTTTTGCTGTAAACACAGTCTTTTCAGAGAAAATGCAGTGTTTATATGACAGCCTAGTGATACCTCCACTGGCCACTCCTCAGATGGCTGCTAGAGGTGCTTCCTGGGGCAGTGCTGCACATTGTGACTGACATTCAGTGTCTCCACCCTCTGCATGGAGACACTGAACTTTCCTCATTGATTCATCAAATATTGGATTGGCTGATCTCAACCAAGGAGGTGGATCGGAGGTGAAGCCAGCGCCGGCATTGCCTCGTAGCCCTGGAATCAAGGGGGGCTGTGGACCTAAATAGCGTTTTTAATGCTACAGGGTCAGGAATACACAGTTGTATTCCTGACCCTATAGTGTTCATTAGGAAACCCATCTGCTGTCAGTACCTGTTTTAGGGTTAGGGATAGTGTAGGGTTAAGGTTAAAGTAAGGTTAGGGATATAATTAGTGTTAGAGTAAGTAGTGAGTGTACAGCCTGTATAACAGGGTAAATTTGCTGTCCCCTTAAAATAACTCAATCCCCTCCCTTCGGATACTGGTCCTCAGGACAGTGTTCCAACATGATAACGACCCCAAACACACCTCCAAGATGACCACTGCCTTGCTAAAGAAGCTGAAGGTAAAGGTGATGGACTGGCCAAGCATGTCTCCAGACCTAAACCCTATTGAGCATCCGTGGTGCATCCGCAAACCGAAGCTGGTGGAGAGCAAGGTCTCTAACATCCACCAGCTCTGTGATGTCGTCATGGAGGAGTGGAAGAGGTCTCCATTGGCAACCTGTGAAGCTCTGGTGAACCTCATGCCCTCATGAACCTCATGAGGGTTAAGGCAGTGCTGGAAAATAATGGTGGCCACACAAAATATTGACACTTTGGGCCCAATTTGGACATTTCCACTTAGGGGTGTACTCACTTTTGTTGCATTAAGGGCTGTGTGTTATTTGAGGGGACAGCACATTTACTGTTACTGAGATTAGCATGTCCGAATTCTGTGTCAGGTACATGGATTGAAACATTCACTAAACACAGAATTGGCCTTTAATTGTCTCTGAACTTTGAGCAACATTTGAAGGTTTTCGATTGATTGATTGATTTGTCTTTTGCGGGAGAATTGATATAAACAATGATTATCTTGCTGACCTTTTGGAAAAGCATTTCAATAAATTCATAAACAATAAAAAAGACAATTGACATAACAACCTACATTCCTGGTATGTTACTGCAAAAACCACTGCAGTGTGAGACCGCCCCTCTCTAAGACATGTTTTAAACCTTTGGGAGTACATAACGGTTTCATGAAAATCCCCTTCAAGCCGTGGCTATAATAATGAATGGCGTGCAGCTTTAAGAAATCCTGTGCAAAGCTGTGAATTTAGTGAATGGCAGCATCCAGTTTACTCAGCAGTTAGTCTTGTCAGATATGTAGTTCAGGGATTAATAAATCACATTCATCTGCACAATTCTAAACACATTTCGGCATATTGGGATCCACTCTAAGGGAGTCGTCAGCCGTAGAGACCTGCTGACATGCTGCAACCAAACTCCCCCAGGGCTCCTTGTTATCAGGAAGATGACTACATTCAGAATTGCTTGAGGTTTGCCTTTGATAAATATCTGAATTGTTAACTCAATAAGATTTCCAAAGGATTCAATTCTGTTAGATAAAGTTTCCAAATGATTTATCTACGGAGGTCACCATTGAATTCTCTGGGAATATTTGTAGATAAATCATTAGTGTTTCTAATTGTATTGAATCATTCGGAAAGCTTATTTAAACCAGACCAGTCTATTGCCGTTTATTAAATTCAAATAAAAGGATCTCTGATGATATTTTGGGAGCCCTACATCTTGTGTGTTGAGATTGATGGCACAGGCAGTACATGTGCCACTTCCTCCAGCGAAGACAATACTGTCAGTGCAGAACTTGGCGGCGTAGAGAAACTCTCCCTGCATTGCAGTTGTTGGGAATGGCAAATCGTGTAAATGATTGCCCGTCCGAAAATCCCAGAGCTTGAGAGCGTTGCGTGCCACCCATGACGCCGTTATTATCTTGTTGTCCTGAGAACAGAACAGTGAACAAACCGTAAACATTGAGAAGAAACTGCCAGCGGAAAAAAATACTTTGGTGGCTCAGATGGAAAGAGATGAACGAGGAGTATGTGAAAGAATTTGAAAAAAGTTGAATACTAGAAATATTGTTAAATTTGAACGACGGAGTTGAGCAAAGGGAATTACAATGAGAAACAAAAACCATTATCCCCCGACCCCAAGGAATGGAGAGAACAGATGAAAGGACGGACATGTTCAATAGGGTTGGGGATACGAACTTGGCAGAATATGGAACTGACAGGGTACTTCTAACATTTTTATTAGGGAGCTGCGGTTTTAACACTGACAGTAGTTTGAAGAGATTCCGCCAATAAAAATCCGTCAGCCATGCGAAATTAAATGATTCCGGAAAAGTTCACACTGTGCAAGATCTGGGATATGACCCTAAACGTGATTATCAGCTCACCTTAATATCAATCCCAGGGCCACATATGTGAGGACCATCTATTACTCTCCGTGCCTCCTTTGCCATTCTCTTGTCCCAAACCTATTATTTGGAATAAATAAATCTTATAAATAAAGAATTATATATACATTTTCTCTTTTGCCCAGTAATCTGTAACGAGGAGAAAATAAAAACAGCAATTTGGGGAACTTGTAAATTAGTTAATGATAGTAGAAAATGCAATCAGACAATAAATAACAGAAAACCAAAATACCATGATCTTCTCCTTCCTTATCTACATGCCAATCCCTCTATCCTCTCCTCCATTACCTATTTACCAATCCCTCTATCCTCTCCCTGTTACCTATTTACCAATCCCTCTATCCTCTCCCTGTTACCTATTTACCAATTCCTCTATCCCCTCTTATTTACCAATCCCTCTATCCTATCCCTGTTACCTATTTACCAATCCCTCTATCCTCTCCTCCATTACCTATTTACCAATCCTTATCTCCTCCATTACCTATTTACCAATCCCTCTATCCCCTCTTATTTACCAATCCCTCTATCCCCTCCCTTTATCCTCTCCTCCATTACCTATTTAAGCAATCCCTCTATCCCCTCCCTTTATCCTCTCCTCCATTACCCATTTAAGCAATCCCTCTATCCTCTCCTCTGTTACCTATTTACCAATCCCTCTATCCTCTCCTCCATTACCTATTTGCCAATCCTTCTCTCCTCCATTACCTATTTACCAATCCCTCTTATTTACCAATCCCTCTATCCCCTCCCTTTATCCTCTTCTCCATTACCTATTTAAGCAATCCCTCTATCCCCTCCCTTTATCCTCTCCTCCATTACCCATTTAAGCAATCCCTCTATCCTCTCCTCTGTTACCTATTTACCAATCCCTCTATCCTCTCCTCCATTACCTATTTGCCAATCCTTCTCTCCTCCATTACCTATTTACCAATCCCTCTTATTTACCAATCCCTCTATCCCCTCCCTTTATCCTCTTCTCCATTACCTATTTAAGCAATCCCTCTATCCCCTCCCTGTATCCTCTCCTCCATTACCTATTTAAGCAATCCCTCTATCCTCTCCTCCGTTACCTATTTACCAATCCCTCTATCCTCTCCTCCATTACCTATTTACCAATCCCTCTATCCTCTCCTCCATTATCTATTTATCAGTCCCTCTATCCTCTCCTCCATTACATATTTAAGCAATCTCTCTATCACTTCCCTTTATCCTCTCCTCCATTACCTATTTAAGCAATCACTCTATCCTCTTGTCCATTACCTATTTACAAAACCCTCTATCCTCTCCTCCATTACCTATTTATCAGTCCCTCTATCCTCTCCTCCATTACCTATTTACCAATCCATCTATCCTCTCCTCCATTACCTATTTACCAATCCCTCTATTCTCTCCTCCATTATCTATTTACCAATCCCTCTATCCTCTCCTCCATTACCTATTTACCAATCACTCTATCCACTCCTCCATTACCTAGTTACCAATCCCTCCATCCTCTCCTCCATTACCTATTTACCAATCCCTCTATCCTCTCCTCCATTACCTATTTACCAATCCCTCTATCCTCTCCTCCATTACCTATTTACCAGTCCCTCTATCCTCTCCTCCGTTACCTATTTACCAATCCCTCCATCCTCTCCTCCATTACCTATTTACCAGTCCCTCTATCCTCTCCTCCATTACCTATTTACCAGTCCCTCTATCCTCTCCTCCATTACCTATTGATCAGTTCCTCTATCCTCTCCTCCATTATCAATTTACCAATCCCTCTATCCTCTCCTCCATTACCTATTTACCAATCCCTCTATCCTCTCCTCCATTACCTATTTACCAGTCCCTCTATCCTCTCCTCCGTTACCTATTTACCAATCCCTCCATCCTCTCCTCCATTACCTATTTACCAGTCCCTCTATCCTCTCCTCCATTACCTATTTACCAATCCCTCTACCTTCTCCTCCATTACCTATTGATCAGTTCCTCTATCCTCTCCTCCATTATCAATTTACCAATCCATCTATCCTCTCCTCCATTACCTATTTACCAGTCCCTCTATCCTCTCCTCCATTACCTATTTACCATTCATTCTATCCTCTCCTCCATTACCTATTTACCAATCCCTCTCTCCTCCATTACCTATTTACCAATCCCTCTATTCTCTCTACTTCCTATCTGTCAGTAGTAAAGTAAACACTGGGTCATATAGTCCTCAATTATCCTGTACTGATGTCACGTGATCCTGTCAGCCAAGTCACAATTCAACTGGAAGATTTTATACAAAACCAAAAATCATTATATTTGTGATGGCTAATAAGCTGTTGTGGGTCTCAGTGAAGAGCGTGAGATTAGCTCACGATTAGCTTCAACCATTGACACCACAGTGACAAAAATGCTTTTATTTGGTGACTATTTACGTCCAATCCTGTAATCATTCAGGGAAGTGCTAATTGTAGGAGAAAATAAGCAAATTAGAAACATTTGGGGTTTTGTTTTGTTTTTTATTTTAGCAATTTGGACTTAAACTTAACTTGTTCTCATTATTTAGCCCAAAAAAATAGCACACATTTAAAAAAACAAATGAACCATACATTCTCCACATTTGTCATTAGTGAATAATCCCAGTTTTATGTGATGGAAGCTGCAGAGGACAGTAGTTTAGACTTGACCTGCTGGGACTCTGATAATCCAGTTCTTATGAATGTTTCAGCCTCCAGGGATAGTTAATGTTAGAAATAAAAGATTCACAGCAGCAGTAATGGTAGAATGTCCCACTGACCTTAATAGAATCGTCCCAGCCGCCAGTCAGGAAAATGTGGTATTCTGACGGGTGAAACTTTAAGGCAAAGATCCTTCGAGTGTGGCCACTTGTAAATGGAACAGCGTCACCGTACAAAAATTCTGGTGCTTCGAAGATGTTTAAAACCTGCATCAAGAGCAGCAAAACAATTGCAAATTAGTGCAAGAAACCATCAGCACAGCTCTCTCTCTATCCTGCTCATTTTCCAGTGAGTTATTACAAGTAGGGTGTGTAAGATCAGAATAAGACAGAGTGCGGGGAAGGGAGATCGGGAACTGAGGGCCGGTTCCATACAGGGACTATAACCCAGAGATCTACTGAGAGCCTTTGGCACTCCAGATATTGTGGTCTGCATCGTCCTTTATGTTTAGCTAGCATTATGGTCGTAAGAGCATTATGGGAGATGTAGTCCACAACTTCTGGAGTGTCAAAGATTGTCTAACCCTGATCCAGAGCATGGGGACAGCAGTAAGGGGGTGAAAAGGAATATAATCAGTAGTGAGCCATAAAACCTGCACATGTAGGAGTATTTCACTCTGAGCTTTAGATTGGCCATTATGGGAATTTGACAAGAAAGCCTTAGACTGAAACCAACCTCGCCACTGTCCACTGGAGGAGCCTCGTTGCTCGCCTGCTCCCTTTGGACTATGGCCCTGCAGGTTAAACCTTTTATTTTCCCTGCAGCAAGGCTTATTCGTGCCTTTCTGCCGGGGTGTTCAGTAGATTCCAGCTACCGACCAAACTACCGAACGATGGACCACCTGGGAACTGGAGTGTGCCGTCAATTGACCACCCAGCAGCTGCGGTTAACCGCCGCTTAATTGACGAACGCTGGGTGGCCTTTGTTCGTCAAACGAACACGTGGCGGCGGCCATCTTAAACTCCCGAACAGCTGTGTTTTGCCGTTGAGTGTCTGGAACTAAAATCGGACACTCGACTAGGCAAACACCGCTGAGACCTCCAGACTTCCGTGGATTCGTACCGAAACTACCGAACGAGCCGCCGTTCGGTAGAAAGACTAATGCTCACAGGGGGAGTCTAACGAACTCATGGAAACCCACGGATGGCAAGCCGTTCGGGACTTTTTATAACATTAACAGAGACCGACCGCAAGGCCAAACCTCATGGAACTATTTTCGGTTACTTTGCCTGTGCGGACGGTCAAAACTTTAAACCTCCATAGCTCCCGAACCCCTGGTCTGATCTGGGTGATTTTTGAGTATGTTGCTCACCCAGATCAGGGCTATCAGGGGACCCTAATTTTAGAGGTGTAACCTAGGCACTTGGGGTACATCTAACATTTTGGGAAAATTGTGCACAGTTTAATTGTGTTAACAGATAATGTTGTGGGAGGAGATATGTGGGTTGTACCTTATACTGCATTCGTTAATGTGTTAATTGTTGTGGGTAACTCCCTTGCATGGGAGAATCCCATAAAAGCAGGCATTGTGTAATTAAAGACAGATTCTGCTTGACCCTCAAAACGAAGTGTCATCTCGTTCTTGGGGGAAATTGGATTGTATGCCGATTGCCAGGAGTGCAAACCTTTCGTATGGTTTTTCCTGTTCGGCTACTCCTGTGTTCGTGTGTTTCCTATTCGGGAGTTGGTGACTTCGTGCAGTTTGCAGTTCGGGAGATTGGTGATTGCAGTAGCTGCTTGTCTATCTGGAAGGGTATTATCGCCTAAACGGTTTTTAACCTCTGGTGAGCGAAACGGTCCATTACAACCTTTACATGGATTTTTCCACTTTTTTCATGTATTTCAGGTGACTGTTACAAAACTTGTTAATAAAGAGTCTGCATAAATAATTTTTATCAAAATACATATTGAAGGATTGCTGTGATTCTGTAGCTCCCCCACCCCAGACTCCGAGAAGGTCCGCATTACCTCGTTAGTGTGACTGTCATATAGTCGGACTTTCCTGTCCTTTCCCGCTGTGGCGTACACACTGCCATCCATGCAGAAATCCAGAGCATTTATTTCATTCTCCGGTTCTGAAACAAAGAAATTCATTAAAAAATATATATAAACCAACTGGAATGATAATAATTTCTAAAAAATACAATATATTCCTCTAGAATTGAAAGGGATACTGTAGTGCCAGGAATACAATGCTATATGCTATCGCTCCCTCTGCCTCCCCCGTCCCTCGGGCACCCCCTTACAATGGTAAATAAAAGGTTAAAAACCCTTTATTTACTTACCGTAACCCAGTGCCGATGTCCCTCGGCACTCGGTCGCAGCTCATCCCTCCTCTGATGTCCTGCGAGGATCAATGTTTTCCTATGGGGAAAAATCTGTCGCTGGAGGTCCTCATGCAGAGCGTGAGGACATCCAGCGTCAGTTACCGGAACAAAGGTCTGTTAGGATCCAGGTAGCACCTCCAGTGGATGTCTGGGAGACAGCCACTGTGGGCAGACTTAGTGCTGCAATGTAAACATTGCAGTGTCTCTGGAGCTGCCCTCAATGCATTAGGGACATTGCACCCAGACCACTTCAATTAGCTGAACTTGCGTGGGTGCCTATAGTGTCCATTTTAGCAGGGTCCTCATTGTCTATTGTTCCTGTAACATTGTGTAATTGTCTCATTTATTGTTAAATATCCCTCTTTATAATACTGTAAAGTGGCGCTATATTAATGCCAATGATAATTATAATAATAAAAATAGTAAATAACAAAACAACCTACCATTTAATGTGGCAGTTAAGCAATAAACCCGGAATTTTCAGAAACTCACAGAGCACATTTTAGACATTATTTGATCTTTTCATTCAATTCCCAAATCGGAATCTTAGTTCAGAAATTCTGTACATTCAGCCGAACTCCAGTGTCCTGAAAATGAATCTGTTTTTGGAAAAAGTAGTTTGTCCAAGCTAAATTTCCGCGCCACAAACAAGTCTAGTGAGCTCACAGAACACTCTTACTATGAGCAAGTCTGTGCTGTGAGCATGGTATGGGGCCCTTCTCAAGTCACCTCCCCCCGCACGGACCGAGCTGTGGAAGGAGGTTACTTTAGTTAGGTAGGTACCCTGGGTGCACTCGGCTCTGGCAGTCTCACAAAGTTGTGTTTACCAGTGTACGCCCATTATAATACAGGTCAGGAAACTCTTGTATGTACGTAGTGGGCATTGGATAGCATTCCCTTCATCCCGCATAAAACCATAACTTACCCCTTCAAATAACGACAGACAACTTCTTGGAGAGAACAGGCCACAGCATTTATTAACACAACCAAATACTGTATAACTCCTTTTAACATATAACGAAATAATAATTATCATAAATTAACATAAACAATTTGCATATAGTCATACAGTAACCAAAGAGACCGTCCTTGCCAATCTAACTTCCCCAAGGCTCTCACCTCCCCCCCTCGGCATAATAAAAACATCTTGCTTTTCAGGGCTCCCCACCAACTCGGTGGGGCCCAACCATAATGCTCCCCACTGGTCGACTTACAACCCAGTGGGGGCACGTCCAACCTGGTACCTCCTCCAGGTTCACCATAAGAGACAGGGGGAGGATGAGACCCGGCCATTAACCCCCTTTTCATCTAATCTACCAAACCATCCCTTATTTGGCAAGGACATGCCCTGCCTCGCTGTGACAACCACCCGGGCCCAAAGCAGCAAAGGGAGGGTGGGCGGGAAACTTGTTGCTGGCCCGGCTCCTAAGTGGCACTGAGGTCAGTCTGAACAGGCCCTGGGGAGATAGCGCAGCTAAGCGGATAAGGGCACATGTAGGAGTGTGGGGATAGATGCATGGGATTGGTTGGGAAGAGTCTGTGGGTGTGATTATGTTCTGTGTAAGACAGTGTGGGGGAGGTCTTACCTCAGTGCCACTTGGGATTCGGGCCAGCAAACAGCTTCCCTCCCGCCCCCCCTATACTATATTTTGTCGCAGCTAGCCGGGGGTATGTCCTTGCCAATTGAGTTTGAGGTTACGTTTAAGTAGATGGAATGAGATGAACAAGTTTTTTAAGGTCTCAAACCTCCCCTGCTCTAAAGGTTTAACTTTAGGTTGCCTGAGGTCTCGTGCCCATCGAGCGTGGATAAGGTCGGCTGATGGCAGGCATTGGAAGGATTTTTGTGACGAGGGGGGAGGTGAGAGGGAGTGGTGATTAGGAACCACTCCATGTTTTTATTGGCAAGGACGGTTGGGTCACTGTATAACACTATGGGTGGAGTTATATATGTATATATGTTAATTTATGCTTATTTATGTCTAATGTTTTGGTTACAGAAAAGAAGAGATTTAATAAATAAAGTTATGGATGTGTTATGCAGTAATTTAGTTGTGATAATAAATGCTGTGGCCTGTTTCATCCATACTAAGTGGTCTGTCGTTATTGGGGGGTTTTAATGGGGTAGATTTTGTTCTAGGCTGCATCGCGATTCCCCACTACGTACATACATGTCACCACCCACTTCCTCACATCTCACACTCCCACATGTAGCACATAGCCAATCATGCATCATCCATCCCACACTCATACATGTGCCCCTGTCCGCTAAGCTGTGCACTCTCCCTGGGGCCTAAACCCAGTTTGTTGCTGAATCCTCCAGTTTTTGACGTGTTTAGGAAATTTGTCAATTAAGCATTTAATGGTCTCAGAAATAGTTTTCAGGGGCTTTCAGAGTTCTGGTGTGGAAAAGGGTAGTGGACACCAGAGACAATAATTCTGGGGATCCCAAGTGAGAGTCATGGCATCTTGTGATCAATTGAAACGTGTACATCAATCACAGGAATACTAAGTCCACTTCTATAGAGTATTGTTACAAACTTTGCAAATCTTTGTTAACGAGTTTCCAATTTAAGGCCAGAGAAGCTGAATGAAAGCGTAGCTGATTTCAAGAATTTTTCCAACTTAACTATTTTGGCCTTAAATTTGAAATTCCCTTTGATTTCACCCTGCATTGTCACTGCAGTGAATAACCCTGTCTGAGTTCATTAATGGACTGAAAATGTCCTGTGAGTAATTAACGCAGTTATCAGATTGCGGACTCTAATCTTACCCGTTAGTGAGAAGACATTGATTTCTGACTTGATATCATAAATGGAGACCAGTCCGTCAGCTCCAGCCGCAACCAGCAGGTTCTCACTCCTGGGGTGATAATGCAGGGCAGTGATCGGAAGCCTTTTGAGGCTCCCGGAATACAATGTACTATCGACTTGTCCGTCTTCTACATTTAAAATCTGAAAGAGAGGCACACATGACATAACGTGACATAACGTGACATAACGAGCTTCACTCCTGTGGGTTCATTCAGTAAAGCTGCATTGTGGGAAAAAAAATAGGGAATTGCAAATGTCAAAATAAATCCCAATCTGGAAAAACCGCTGCTTGGAACATTCTACCCATTTGTATTGGTCTAAGATATATCTCTTATCAATTATCAATTACCCTAATTTCTGATATACTGAATACACCATTTATCAGAAGCCTAACGTGCAAGGTTTCTGTAACCCCGTTAAAGTCTGTGTCTGCCTCTTTTTCAGTTTTTTGCATAAAAAATGCAACAGAGAATGTGGCAATCACTGAGCGTGGCAATTACGGGGTTACAGAACATGGCAATCACTGAGCCAAAGAACGTGGCAATCACTGAGCTAAAATAATGTGGCAATCACTAAATGTGGCAATCACTGAGATACAGAACGTGGCAATCACTGAGCGTGGCAATTACTGAGTTACAGAACGTGGCAATCACTGAGTTACAGAACGTGGCAATCACTGAGCCAAAGAACGTGGCAATCACTGAGCTAAAATAATGTGGCAATCACTAAATGTGGCAATCACTGAGATACAGAACGTGGCAATCACTGAGCGTGGCAATTACTGAGTTACAGAACGTGGCAATCACTGAGTTACAGAACGTGGCAATCACTGAGCGTGGCAATCACTGAGTTACAGAACGTGGCAATCACTGAGCGTGGCAATCACTGAGTTACAGAACGTGGCAATCACTGAGCCAAAGAACGTGGCAATCACTGAGCTAAAATAATGTGGCAATCACTAAATGTGGCAATCACTGAGATACAGAACGTGGCAATCACTGAGCGTGGCAATTACTGAGTTACAGAACGTGGCAATCACTGAGTTACAGAACGTGGCAATCACTGAGCGTGGCAATCACTGAGTTACAGAAAGTGGCAATCACTGAGCGTGGCAATCACTGAGTTACAGAACGTGGCAATCACTAAGGCAATCACTGAGATACAGAATGTGTCAATCACTGGGTTACAGAATGTGTCAATCACTGGGTTACAGAACGTGGCAATCACTGAGATACAGAACGTGGCAATCACTGAATTACAGAACATGGCAATCACTGGGTTACAGGACGAGGCAATCACTGAGATACAGAACGTGGCAATCACTGGGTTACAGAACATGGCAATCACTGAGATACAGAACGTGGCAATCACTGAGATACAGAACGTGGCAATCACTGAGATACAGAACATGGCACTCACTGAGATACAGAACGTGGCACTCACTGTGATATAGAACGTGGCAATCACTGAGATACAGAACGTGGCAATCACTGAGATACAGAACGTGGCACTCACTGAGATACAGAACGTGGCACTCACTGAGATACAGAACGTGGCACTCACTGTGATATAGAACGTGGCAATCACTGAGATACAGAACGTGGCAATCACTGAGATACAGAACGTGGCACTCACTGAGATACAGAACGTGGCAATCACTGAGTTACAGAACATGGCAATCACTAAGGCAATCACTGTGATATAGAACATGGCTATCACTGAGATACAGAACATGGCACTCACTGAGATACAGAATGTGGCACTCACTGAGATACAGAAGGTGGCAATCACTGAGCGTGGCAATCACTAAGTTACAGAACGTGGCAATCACTAAGGCAATCACTGAGATACAGAACGTGTCAATCACTGGGTTACAGAACGTGGCAATCACTGAGATACAGAACGTGGCAATCACTGAATTACAGAACATGGCAATCACTGGGTTACAGGACGTGGCAATCACTGAGATGCAGAACGTGGCAATCACTGGGTTACAGAACGTGGCAATCACTGAGATACAGAATGTGGCAATCACTGGGTTACAGAACGTGGCAATCACTGAGATACAGAACGTGGCAATCACTGAGATACAGAACGTGGCAATCACTGAGATACAGAATGTGGCAATCACTGAATTACAGAACATAGCAATCACTGAATTACAGAACATGGCAATCACTGGGTTACAGGACGTGGCAATCACTGAGATGCAGAACGTGGCAATCACTGAGATACAGAACGTGGCAATCACTGAGATACAGAACGTGGCACTCACTGGGTTACAGAACGTGGCAATCACTGAGATACAGAACGTGGCAATCACTGAGATACAGAATGTGGCAATCACTGGGTTACAGAACGTGGCAATCACTGAGATGCAGAACGTGGCAATCACTGGGTTACAGGACGTGGCAATCACTGAGATACAGAACGTGGCAATCACTGAGATGCAGAACGTGGCAATCACTGGGTTACAGAACGTGGCAATCACTGGGTTACAGAACGTGGCAATCACTGAGATACAGAACGTGGCAATCACTGAGATACAGAACGTGGCAATCACTGAGATACAGAATGTGGCAATCACTGAATTACAGAACATAGCAATCACTGGGTTACATGACGTGGCAATCACTGAGATACAGAACGTGGCAATCACTGAGATACAGAACGTGGCACTCACTGGGTTACAGAACGTGGCAATCACTGAGATACAGAACGTGGCAATCACTGAGATACAGAATGTGGCAATCACTGGGTTACAGAACGTGGCAATCACTGAGATGCAGAACGTGGCAATCACTGGGTTACAGGACGTGGCAATCACTGAGATACAGAACGTGGCAATCACTGAGATGCAGAACGTGGCAATCACTGGGTTACAGAACGTGGCAATCACTGAGATACAGAACGTGGCAATCACTGAGATACAGAATGTGGCAATCACTGAATTACAGAACATAGCAATCACTGGGTTACATGACGTGGCAATCACTGAGATACAGAACGTGGCAATCACTTGGTTACAGAACGTGGCAATCACTGGGTTACAGAACGTGGCAATCACTAAGATACAGAACGTGGCATTCAATGAGATACAGAATGTGGCAATCACTGAGTTACAGAAAGTGGCAATCACTGAGCGTGGCAATCACTGAGTTACAGAATGTGGCAATCACTGAGCGTGGCAATCACTGAGTTACAGAAAGTGGCAATCACTGAGCGTGGCAATCACTGAGTTACAGAACGTGGCAATCACTAAGGCAATCACTGAGATACAGAACATGTCAATCACTGGGTTACAGAACGTGGCAATCACTGAATTACAGAACATGGCACTCACTGAATTACAGAACATGGCAATCACTGAATTACAGAACATGGCAATCACTGGGTTACAGAACATGGCAATCACTGAGATATAGAACGTGGCAATCACTGAGATATAGACAGTGGCACTCACTGAGATATAGAACGTGGCACTCACTGAGATATAGAACGTGGCACTCACTGAGATATAAAATGTGGCAATCACTGAGATATAGAACGTGGCAATCACTGAGATATAGAACGTGGCACTCACTGAGATATAGACAGTGGCAATCACTGAGATACAGCACGTGGCACACACTGAGATATAGAACGTGGCATTCACTGAGATATAGAACGTGGCAATCACTGAGATATAGAAAGTGGCAATCACTGAGATATAGAACGTGGCACTCACTGAGATATAGAACGTGGCACTCACTGAGATATAGAACGTGGCACTCACTGAGATATAGAACGTGGCAATCACTGAGATATAGAAAGTGGCAATCACTGAGATATAGAACGTGGCAATCACTGAGATACAGCACGTGGCACTCACTGAGATATAGAACGTGGCAATCACTGAGATATAGAAATGTGACAATCACTGAGCTACAGAACATGACAATCACTATAGGGATTATGTTGGCAGTTCTGCACAATTTCTAAAATGTTACGGTTTAGTAAATAAGAGAGATCTATGATTGTGATGTAATTGTGTGAGTGTTTAAAGATGTATGTCTGTGATTGGCCAGAGTACCCTTTGTGTACCCTTTGTGTATGTCTTCCATCTGGTCCCCTAGGGGAGTGTCCACCAGGTGGAAGACCTGCATAAATACCGTAGCCCACATTAAACCAGACCACTGCTTGACCCTCAACACGGAGCCTTGTCTCGTTCTGGGGGGGATTTATTGTATGCTGTTTCCAGTTCGACTGCTAGGGGTGTAAACCTATTCGTATGTTTTTTCCTGTTTGGCTATTTACAGCATTCGTATGGTTCCGGTTCGGGAGTTTGGGAAATTGGTATGGTTTCCAGTTCGGGAGATTGGTGTCTTCAGTAGCTGCCTGTGTATCTGGAAGTGAATTTCTCCTAAATGGCTTTTAACCCCTTTTATGTCTGGGGGTGCCATTACACCCTTTAATAGCACATGGTACAGGGGGACAGTGGATACGAGCAAGGTGCAGAAGGAACATTCTCCTCTGCCTGGTATATTAACCCTTCACTGCATGCACATGTTTAATGTACCGGTATTATTTTTCTATAATTGTGTGATGTATGTGTGAGTTGGGTGCTGTGTGATATGACTGTGTGTGTCAGAATATCTCCATAATTAAGGTTAATTGTTCCAGCATTCAATCTCTTGCCTATTTAAATCCGGATCTGTAAATGATAGACTGGTGCACAATACCCTTTCAGCTGTGACAAGCTAATCGAATTTCTGTTAATCACTAACAAATCGATTCACAGGACATTTCACAGGTCAATCCCAGACAGCGCTTGCTTAACCCCCTATTATAGACTCCCTGGTTTACGACCCTGTTCACGGCGACCTGACCACGATCTCCAAGGCCTTGTGTTATGGCCAGTGTATTGGACAACGCTCATGGTAAACGACAGCGCTTCTTATTCTGTCATATATTGGCTCTCACTTTACTCATGCACTAGCATAATAGTATACCGGACATTATTCTCCGTTCACTGAGAACTATTCATGCTATACCCATTGTACAGCGCTGCAGAATTTGGTGGCGCCTTAGAAGTATGAAATATCTATAAAGTACGCTGTACTTTGGTTAAACCACGTGATTCCACAAATAGTTCTTAAAATGTGTTGCTGTGTATCTGATAATACTGCTGTGCGATAGAACCTGCTCTAGCTGTCTGCCAAACGTCTCAGTATATCTGTGTATACATATTGGCTGCCTTATATCACTAGGAGTTAGAGTTCTGCTCAGTTTATTTCAGGTATTGCTGGTCTCTCGGAGTTTGATTAACTCCAAAGTTCTCTCTTTTTGTTTTTGGGCTCATGTTTTACAGCTTACTCAAATTACTCAAAAGTAAAGTTCATTTACGACTACAGTTATTGTGTCTTTCTCTTATAGCTAAATATAATACAATCACCACCAAAAAAACATGGTGATGGTTTTATGACAACTCCACGTGGCTGGTATGGGTGCTATTATCCGTGCAGTCACGGGTTGTGATAGGAATAAAGATTTTAATCAAATAGCTGTAATTAACAAAACAACCATATTTATTGTATATGTGGCGCTGCAGGCTGACAATAAGTTTATTACCTGAATGGCGCCATTTCCAAAGCCCACAGAGAGCTGCTTCCCGCTGGGTGAGAAACGCAAACTGTAAATGCTGTGAGCATCTTTAGCAAGCTGAACTCGATGTCTCACGTAAAGCTCCGAGTACTTCTCACTCTCCTCGCCGTCAGAGCTTCCCAACTCTCTGGATTTAAGGATGGCCTCCTCTAAACGCCGGCGAGACATTCTGCGCTTCGCGGATCGCAAGCTGTGCAAAACGGGGGCGAAAACAGACAGGCACACGTTACTATTTTGTCGTGACAAGGGGACAAAAAGACATAGTAACCGAACACTAAAATGTAAACACCAATTATAGAAGTAAAAAAGAAAAAAACTAATTTGGGGGAAATTACACAAATTTGGCAAATCTTACCTACTGACTGCTGAATGTCGTCCTCCGTTGGCCAATCACAAACTGAGAAAATCGACCATCCTGTCTGGGTTAATCGTCAGATTTGTCCTTTGTTTTTATATTTGAGAATGCAATGACTGCTGACTAGTCAAACTGCCAAACAGAAGCTGTGTACATTGGGCTGCAGGGATTGTTAGTTATCTCCAAGGAGACCGGGAATCTCCAATAGAGGAGTTAAACACCCCAAAGACAATGCCAGCCCTGTTACATAGGACAGCCTCCAAACCGCACCCCGGGCATTGTCACACGCAGCGATTGTTCCAACATTCTACTGATCTGTCATTGTAATACGGTAGACAAAATACACTGACAGGGTATAGAAATAAAATCAGAAAGACACACACACACACTTAGAGCACTTCGACCAGAGAATCAGAGCTCAGCTGCATTTTACAAACATGTCTATAAGCTCTTAAGTGAGTTTGGCACTTTTAGAAATGAGTCCCCAGCTGTCAATCAAACAGTCGGAGAGGCTGTATTTGTCTTCTGTTAACTCTGCTGAATGTCATGTTTAATTTTAATCTATTTATTCTTTTTTAATCTTCTTTTTAGAAATTCTGGGTGAGATTAGAAGTGGAGGGGTGGCAAAGGCTGCAGACATAAAACACTGCAGGTATTGCAAGCTGTTTTTAGATCTAACTCCAATAATTAACTGTATTTGTGTTTCCATTGGGGGAATATCTACTAAACTGTGATTTGTATTCATTTTTTTTTTTTCATGAAGAGTGTTCCTTTTAAAGGAATTAAGTTCTACAAATTACAATCATTTCTGTAGTATTTAACTACCCTCAGCATTTACAGCGATTTATATAGGAAAGCATTTCAATGTCAGCTTGTTTGAGCAGGGCACCCAGCACCCTCTGTTCCTGTGTGTCCAACTCGTCTGGCTACAAATGCGTCTCTGTTAGTCCACCTATTGTACAGCGCTGCAGAATATGTTGGCGCTTTGTAAATAATAATAATAAATAATGTGTTAGGTAGAGGAAGTATAATGCTAGTTTTTAACTTGATAGTAGAATATTTACGGTGGTTTCTTTTCTAAAGGAGAATGGCATCAAAAGCGGAATTTAAACGTGAAGACCAGGTGTAAGGTTTCCACCGCGATTAACACTTTCAGTACATGTGAAGCGAGACTTGACTGTGATTGGTTGGCTTCCAAGCTGATTGAGAATGGATTTTTGTTTGTTTATTTTTGTAGCATGAATATTGTTTTATTTTATTTTTTGTGTGACTTTATTTTAATTTGAATATAGTTGAATTGGAATAAAATAGGTAAGATGCCTTTATCCTTGCCTTAGTGGGATAACATAAGACCAGGACACAGATTGTCTCCTTTAACCCCTTTAGGACCAGAGGAAGAGTTAAACCAAAAAAAGAGCTGCTTGATGGGAAAACAGACGTTCTCTCTGGTTAGTGACAGTCAGTAAATGTTGATTGTATTCACAGATCAAGGGAGACGAGCAATAAAGGGAACCAAGGACGAGCAGTTACAAATACCTTTTTTTATTTGTATCAATATATTATTATTCATTCTTTTTTTAATTTATTTTTTAAAGCTGCTCCTGTTTTTCCCTCCCTAGGTTACGTTTCTCATTTCTATGGATCTATGAACCAAATAGTGGGTACACCGATTTGCCCCATTTTGTGCCCATTTTGGTTTGTGTGATTCATTTCTGAATCCGGTTTCAGTACAGAAATGTTGTCAAGCCCTACCAACATATTTCAAACTATAAAACAAATGTATATATGGTGCTAAATAAAAACTTTTACAATAAACATTTTTATAAGCAGCGCCTTAAAAGTATAATAGCTCAAAAACCGACATATGACTGAAATTACGGCATCACAAAAAATGTTCTGTTTTGGGGAAAAAATGGTTCAACCGGAAGTGATTCAAGCTCATTATTGGAGGCTAACATCGTACTACTGTCAGCAGCGTTCCATTTGGGCACACTACACTGGGCACACTATGGGCACACTGTAAGCACACCATGGGCACACTATAAGCACACTGTGGGCACACTACGAGCACACTATGTACAAACTACAAGCACATTATGGGCACACTATAAGCACACTATGGGCACATTATGGGCACACTATGAGCACACTATAGGCACATTTTGTGCACACTATAGGCACACTACGAGCAGACTATAAGCACACTATAGGCACAATATAAGCACACTATGGGCACACTATGAGCACACTATAGGCACAATATAAGCACACTATGGGCACACTATGGGCACACTATAGACACTCTATGGGGACACTATGGGCACACAATGGGGACACTATGGGCACACTATATACAATCTATGGGGACACTATGGGCACACTATAGACACTCTATGGGGACACTATGAGCACACTATGTGCATACTACGAGCACACTATGGGGACACTATAAGCACACTATAGACACTCTATGGGGACACTATGGGCACACTATGAGCACACAATAAGCATACTATGGGCACATTATGGGCACACTATAGGCACACAATAAGCACACTATAGACACTCTATGGGGACACTATGAGCATACTATGGGCACACTATAGGCACACTATGGCCACGCTATAAGCACACTATAGGCACATTATGGGCACACAATAAGCACACTATAGACACTCTATGGGGACACTATGGGCACACTACAGACACTCTATGGGCACACTATAAGCATACTATAGACACTCTATGGGCACACAATAAGCACACTATAGACACTCTATGGGGACACTATGGGCACACTATAAGCACACTACAGACACTCTATGGGCACACTATAAGCATACTATAGACACTCTATGGGGACACTATGGGCACACTATGAGCATACTATGGGCACACTATAAGCATACTATGGGCACATTATGGGTAGCTTCACAATTGCTCGGCTGAGACCGGTTAGGAATCAGAAGGCTGCCTTGTTTGGGGGTGTAGTAATACAGTGAGTGATAGGACACGGCTACCGTTTGACTGCTGGAGCTTGCCTTAATCCCACGAGCATCGTTCTATTGGTCCCTGGGAATTATACTCTATTGGAGCCACAATATGTGTTACACAAACTGCTAAATTAATTAATTCAATAAATCAATAAAGATAAAAATTGCAGCTGATTGCTGCTATTGTAATTTCTGTTTCATTTTCTAGTATTGTGCGATTATTGTGAATATCGGTACTAGTGTTTAATCAGTGTGCTTTAATATATTGCATGACGATTGGCATTTGTTATACTTGTTATATTTTACTAGGGCTTATTTTGCATGTTTTGTTTTTTTATACATATTGACTTGTTTAACAGCAGTGACTGCCTTTTATATTAGCTGAACACACCCTATAGTATTACAATGGAAGGGAGATGATTGTATCTCTCTAATTACATGCTGGGGTAACCTCTTTAAAGGTACACTATAGTAACCAGAGAATAATGTAGTTATTCTGATGTCTATGCATGCAGGCTCTTTAATGTAAACACTGCCTTTTCATGGGCAATAGCCTCACTACTTTCCTATGGAAAAGCATTGATTGGCCGAGATCGGCAAATTTGATAATCTCAGCCACGGAGGCAGGGGCTGGCAGCGAGACTGGCATGGTATGGGAGAAAAGGTGAGTAAAATCCCCCTTTTAAAGTACAGAGAGGAGGGGCCCAGTACCTAAACTGTTATTACGAATGTCTGGAAAGGTTTGTCTTCCTGAAACTATAGTGTTCCTTAAATTAGGTCAAAATGGGTTTGCAGGCCCTGATTTGTGTGGGAAATGGCTGTAGGAAGATGGACTGTGGGATGGGGTTGTGGAAAAATGAACTGGTTAACATGGATACCGGGCGATAAAATGTAGATATGACTGTGAGTAAATAGAGAGGGGCGTTGACCTGGGAAATATGATGTTGCTCTGGGGAGATGACCTGGAAGATATGATACGGCTGTGGGGAGATGACCTGGGAGATATGATATGGCTGTGGGGAAATGACCTGGGAGATATGATAGGGCTGTGGGGAGATGACCTGGGAGATATGATATGGCTGTGAGGATATGACCTGGGAGATATGATATGGCTGTGGGGAGATGACCTAGGAGATATGATACGGCTGTGGGGAGATGACCTGGGAGATATGATATGGCTGTGGGGAAATGACCTGGGAGATATGATAGGGCTGTGGGGAGATGACCTGGGAGCTATGATATGGCTGTGAGGATATGACCTGGGAGATATGATATGGCTGTGGGGAGATGACCTGGGAGATATGATATGGCTGTGAGGATATGACCTGGGAGATATGATATGGCTGTGGGGAAATTACCTGGGAGATATGATACGGCTGTGGGGAGATGACCTGGGAGATATGGTATGGCTGTGGGGAGATGACCTGGGAGATATTATAGGGCTGTGGGGAGATGACCTGGGAGATATGGTATGGCTGTGGGAAGATGACCTAGGAGATATGATACGGCTGTGGGGAGATGACCTGGGAGATATGATACGGCTGTGGGGAGATGACCTGGGAGATATGATACGGCTGTGGGGAGATGACCTGGGAGATATGATACTGATGTGGGATTATTTAAAAATCCTTATTGTATGTGTATTCAATTATTGCACTAACTCCATATTAACTTTATACTGTGACAATCCTCCATTTTGTCCTCCTAACCTGACTTCTTCAATCCTCCATTTTGTCCTCATAACCTAACTTGTTCATTTTAAAACTACCTTACATGACAGAATTTCCCAGCACATCTAATACAATAGACAAAGACTGTATTTTCTATAAAGACATGATTAACACAGGAATTGCTGACTTTTTCCTTAGATTTGCAACATAGTATAATTTGAAGGCCATGAGAACACAGTAGTAATGAAATGTTCTATTCATAAGAGACCTTGCACCTGGCCACGAGGCCTGAGATCACCGACCGTGTAAAATGACGCTCAAGACCCCTTGTCCCCCACCCGTGTCCAGAACAATCCCACCTCTTGGTGGGTGGGCACGGGACTAACCACTTAGTCTTCGAGCCAATTAATAATATTGATAGGAGGACACTAATCCCGACACTTAACATTAATCCAATTAATGATGTTTATTTGCTGATATTCTAATAATCAATGATGACGTAAAATGTCTCTTAAAAGGGCCTGCGCGTCCGCTTTTTAATCACTTGCCAATAAATTTTCTCGAAGTTATTTTAACCTGAACCTTGTGTGTCAGACTTAATTACTTCAGCGTATATACGCAATTTAATTTTATTGATTTGGACAGGAACAGATAGACATTTAAACATTTTGGTTTACTGCTAAAAAGTACCATAACAACACGGCTGTGGGGAGATGACCTGGGAGATATGATACGGCTGTGGGGAGATGACCTGGGAGATATGATACGGCTGTGGGGAGATGACCTGGGAGATATGATACGGCTGTGGGGAGATGACCTGGGGTATATACAGAATGGCCCCATCCATATATCTTATGCATCCAGTGTATCTGTGTGCTGGGTGGGTAGGGACGTATAGTACACTCTGTAGTTGTGGGAAATATAACAGTCTATGTCTGTATTACAGATATTGAGGGTCTTTCTGTGAAGGAGATGAACTGATAACAGGTGATGCAGCAGGTGAAGTGAAATATGAATGGGATGGCAAAGGAAGTGTCATTTATGTTGAGTGGGAGGTAAATATCTGACTAACAAACAAGACTTATCCCAGACCATGATTGCTAAGTATCTGCTTCTTTCACATAAATGATCCTCCATTATACCAAATGTCCAGTCTCAAAATAGAAAAGGCCTTCGACAAACCCATTGTATAAAGCAGAGGAATATCTGCCCCCCTTGGATGGCCCCCATGTTTTCACTCTCAATCAGCTGATTTCCAGGGACTTGAAACGGCTTACAGCGTCTCCGAAGAGATGTTTCTGTAGGTGTCTTGTCCACCAAACCTTCAAGTAAACTTTGAGTACCGTTGCCATGGGGACACTGTTCGCTTAGAACGTCCATTATATAAAGTGTTATTAAGAGAGTATTATGGCCTAAATGGTGATCCATAGCACACACTTTATTTAAAGGGACACTATAGTATTGACTCAATGCTCTCCTATGGGGAAGTGCTAATACATTATTATTTCCTTTCAAATCTTGATGAAATAATTATTATATTAGAATAGTGTGAGGTGCCAGTTGTCCTTTAGCTGGTCCGTATTGTCACTCTACCTATCTTTCCTAATGAAGCTGAGTAATCCAGCTCAATTATATCTCCATCGCTGCAATAAATAAATAAATAAATAAAAGTGTTTGTCCGCAGCATATCTGCTATATTAAAAAAAACAATAACTGCATTAAATCTGTCACTATTTGACACACATTTCACCATAAATTGTCTTCAATCCGTGTGTTTGGTGTTTTCATCCCTTCAGGTCTTGTTCCTCTAGAGCATGTTTGCTCGAATGGGGTGCTCGATCCTCAGATGGTGTGGAACTACAACTCCCATGATGCTTTGCGTGTCTTCGGAATGCCTGTAGAATGACAAAGCATCATGGAAGCTGTAGTTTTAAAACATCTGGGGATTTACCTTGGTATAGAGGACGTTCCTGAGCCGATCCTGGTCCGATCTAACTGGAAGTCTAGGACTGACACACAAACAATAACATAAACACTTTGTTAACCTAGCAATCTAAACACCATAACTACTAGAGCAAAAAGGCTTAGCAACCACAGGGGCTGTAGTGGTTATGGTGTCTACAGCGCCCCTTTAAAAAAAAACTGGCCTCTGACCTCTAATATTTTGGTGGCATGTTTTTCTACTTATTAATAAAAACCTGTTGATAAATTATATTTATATTACCTGATTGCAAAAAGAAGGAGGTTTTGTGGACCGACAGGTATTAGCCCTTTCTCTACCAAGCCCCTTTTTGTTTGAACAAATAAAATTCATAAACGAGGCGGGATTTTCCATGTGGCAGAGAAGGCGCCGTCTTACTGCATGTCTGATCGGAGAGTCTGTTCTGCCTATTGATAGCGCCCTCCCCCCTCCTGCACGGCGTCTGCTGCTTTCTGAACGGATCAGAGGATGCTGGACTCTGCAATCGCTGTATTCAGTCTGAGGGAGCATAAACTGTGCATAGCCACGCCCACTCAGACTGAATACAACGATCTGTGTATGGCCCCACCCCCTCAGACTGAATACAGCGATCTGTGTATGGCCACACCCACTCAGACTGCACAGTGATCTGTGTATGGCCCCACCCCCTCAGACTGAATACAGCGATCTGTGTATGGCCACACCCACTCAGACTGCACAGTGATCTGTGTATGGCCCCACCCCCTCAGACTGAATACAGCGATCTGTGTATGGCCACACCCACTTAGACTGCACAGTGATCTGTGCATGGCCCCGCCCCCTCAGACTGAATACAGCGATCTGTGTATGGCCACACCCACTCAGACTGCACAGTGATCTGTGTATGGCCCCACCCCCTCAGACTGAATACAGCGATCTGTGTATGGCCACACCCACTTAGACTGCACAGTGATCTGTGCATGGCCCCGCCCCCTCAGACTGAATACAGCGATCTGTGTATGGCCACACCCACTCAGACTGCACAGTGATCTGTGTATGGCCCCGCTCCCTCAGACTGAATACAGCGATCTGTGTATGGCCACACCCACTCAGACTGCACAGTGATCTGTGTATGGCCCCGCTCCCTCAGACTGAATACAGCGATCTGTGTATGGCCACACCCACTTAGACTGCACAGTGATCTGTGCATGGCCCCGCCCCCTCAGACTGAATACAGCGATCTGTGTATGGCCACACCCACTTAGACTGCACACAGCAAACTGTGTATAACCCCGCCCCCTCAGACTGAACACAGCGATCTGTGCATGGCCCGGCCCCCTCAGACTGCACAGTGATCTGTGCATGGCCCCGCCCCCTCAGACTGAACACAGCGATCTGAGCATGGCCCCGCCCCCTTAGACTGAACACAGTGATCTGTGCATGGCCCCACCCCCTCAGACTAAACACAGCGATCTGTGCATGGCCCCACCCCCTCAGACTGCACAGTGATCTGTGCATGGCCCCGCCCCCTCAGACTGAATACAGCGATCTGTGTATGGCCACGCCCCCTCAGACTGAATACACCGATCTGTGCATAGCCCCGACCCTCAGACTGAACACAGCGATCTGTGCATGGCCACGCCCACTCCGACTGCACAGTGATCTGTGCATGGCCCTGCCCCCTCAGACTGAATACAGTGATCTATGCATGGCCCCGCCCCCTCAGACTGAACACAGTGATCTATGCATGGCCCCGCCCCCTCAGACTGAATACAGTGATCTGTGTATGGCCCCGCCCCCTCAGACTGAATACAGTGATCTGTGCATGGCCACGCCCCCTCTATGCATGGCCCCGCCCCCTCAGACTGAACACAGTTATCTATGCATGGCTCCGCCCCCTCAGACTGAATACAGTGATCTGTGTATGACCCCGCCCCCTCAGACTGAACACAGTGATCTATGCATGGCCCCGCCCCCTCAGACTGAGCACTGTGATATCCGGGAAGGAGAAGGAGATAACTGGAGCCTGAATTGTCAACTCAGAAATAACAGGTACACACACGTACTACTACCCAGACTGTGCATACATTCACTGCAGTCATGGTGGATGTGGCAATACCCAGTGACTATAACATCAAGAAGAAGGAACACAAGTAGGTGGAGGAACACCAAGGATTGAAGAGCTAGAAATGATGTGGAAAGTGAAGGTGGTCCCAGTTGTGATAGGAGCACTCGGGGCTGTGACCCCCAAGTTGGGGGAGTGGTTCAATAGATTCCAGGTGAGACATCTGCGATCGCTGTCTTTGAGAGTGCGGTCAGGGACGGACTGACAGCCTTCTGGGCCCTCGGGCAAAATTAGATCCTGGACTCTTCGAAAACCAAATTAAGTATTAAAGGGACACTGTGGCGAAACCGACCTCGCCACGTGTCCTTGGAGGGGGCTGATTGCCCGCCTCTTGCCTTTGGACTATGGACCAGACTTTATGGGAATGTGATACCCCAGATAGCCATACCATGGAGCCTATTCATATAATGAAAGACTATGGGAAAGACTTTAGCTCCATGGCAATTGTACTGTGTGAGTAGGATCTGCGCGCTATTCGGTAGTTTTGTGCGTGCAGATCCCAGCTATCTGGGGATAGGTGAAATGTCTGTGTGTTATGTGTAAATGTGACTTTATGTATTTTAAAGTGTTTTATGTTGTTTTGCAACCATGTGGTTAATGGAGTCTGCCTTTAGTCCTGGGTAATTGGATTACTTCTCCAATTAACTCCAGGGCAGAAGGGAGGAAACCAGGGTGCATTGTGGGGATGTTTTTCTGCCAGCCAGAAAGGAACAAAAGATACTTTTAGTAACTTTTGAACGCCTGGTCGGATTCATGCCATTTTTTAATATGTTGTTCCCCTGAATGGATTGATTGTGGATATGTATTTTTATGTGAATGTGATGTATGGTTTTAAAGTTATGAAAGTTGTGTAAAAGTATATTTTACACGGTATGCATAATGGGATTATGTGTCACACTAAGGGGAGGGGATGTGTGGGAGGTAACATCTATGTCATAGGTTCTTTTATGCCTCCCCCTGGGTGTGGCCTGTATGTGTGAGTGGAAATAAAAGCCAGGCTGGATGAGCCAGTCCAGAGTTCCTGTTTTACCCTCAAAGTGATGTGTCGTCTCATTATTGGGGGGAAGGATTTATGGCATGCTGTTCCAGTTGACTGCTAGGAGTACAAGCCTATTCGTATGGTTCCTATTCAATGGTCTACAGCATTCATACGCTTGGGAGAATTTAAAGGTTCTCGGATTCGGTGATTGTGGTGTCTGCCAGAGTGCTTGGAGTCCTCAGGAAGCACTAGGAGCATCCATTAACGGAGGTACCAAGTCGGGGTGCCAGGTGATCCGTTACATTGGTGGCAAGCGGTGGGATGGCGTCCTAGTGCGAGGAGAAGCAGCTCAGAGACACTGGTAACGTTTGGAATTACAAATTGAGGGCAACGCTAGTATCCGTACAGCGCCCCTGGCTACAGCAGGATGGAATCAGCTAGTTTTTGGACAGCGTTCCATGATGAGGAGGAGGAGGCGGCCGCGGACTACAGGGATGCAGACAGAAAGGAAGTCTGGTATGATGCCCTGGAAGACGCCCAGTGGCGGCGAGGTGAGAGTCTCCCCAGTGATGAGCAGCGGCTACAGAAGCGTGTGGCGATGCGCATGTATCTATTGGGAGAGCAGCCCCTGGATGAGTGGGTGACAAGACTAGAGACCCTGGTATGGCGAGAGATCTGGCTAGACAACGCATACCAGGCCCTCTGGTGGCATACCATTCGACTTACCCCCTGGACGGCCGAGCACGACTTACCGGAGGGGGATGATTATGATGGCCCGGGTTTATTATGGGATGCCTTGGAGGACGACATTGATCTTGGCAGCACGGAGGGGTCTAGGTTTTGGGACATCTACGACTACCGGATGGGCATGTATGTCTGGGCTGACGAATGTGAGGTGAGCAAAGACATGACCCACCTGGTAACAAGGGAGTGGGAGCTGGAGCAGGACTACCAACACCTGCTCAGCTTCGTGCAGCTCCAACCTACCCGACAAGCAGAACCAGACCTCATAGACTGGTCCTGGAGAGACCCACAGATGGCAGGTGGAGATGGGATCGAGGTCTCTCTACTGGCCCTACAGGGATGCTGGGCAGTCGGCCCAGATCCCCAGCGGCAGGTTACAGTTCAGAGAGAGGAGCTTGTTACACCCTCTCTCCAGCGGCAGCCTAACCCACCAAGGGGAGACCGTAAGCCCCACACCAGCGCAGATGGGACCGTGGTCTCTGCGCCCAAGTTACAGGGAGCTGAAGGAGCCGTCCTCCCTCCCCAGCGGCAGTGTGATTTGTTGGGAATTGGGAGCCCGGTCTCCATTCCCCAGCGGCAGAGTATCCAGCAGGGAATAGAGAGCCCATCCCACTTTCCCCCACAGCAGGACTCTGTGCTGGGAGGAGAGACAGTCGGTCTCCCTCCGCAGAGACGGGAAGTATGCATGGGAGAGGAGATTGTTACCACCTCTCCCCAGCGGCGGATCATTAATGTACAGGGAATAGAGAGCCCAGTCTCCATTCCCCAGCGGCAGAGTGTTCTAATGGGAGAGGAGCTGGTTACCACCTCTCCCCAGCGGCAGCTGAATGTACCAGGGGGAGACTGTAAGCCCCACACCTGTGCAGATGGGACCGTGGTCTCTGCACTTCCAGCACAGGGGGTAGGGACGGTCGGTCCTGCCCCCCCACAACAGGGCTGTTTAGCCAAAGGGGAGACAGTCTGTCTCCAGCAGCAGAGCGGTGTAACTCAAGGGGAGACAGTCGGTCTCCAGCAGCAGAGCGGTGTATTTAAAGGGGAGACAGTCTGTCTCCAGCAGCAGAGCTGTGTAACTAAAGGGGAGACAGTCGGTCTCCAGCAGCAGAGCTGTGTAACTCAAGGGGAGACAGTCGGTCTCCCGCAGCAGAGCGGTGTATTTAAAGGGGAGACAGTCGGTCTCCAGCAACCAGGCTCCAACCAGACTACTCCCGTGGTAGTGCTGGCAACAGGACAGAGTACCGCTGGTCAACAACCCCTCAGCAACCTACCAAGGCAGCCTACCAGTCCCCCACACAGCCGTGGTGAGGCACCTGAACCTGGGCAAGATTCTCCCTCACCCAGGTGTAGTAACTGTTTATTGTGGGTGGGCTGCTCTGCTGTTTCTGTCTTGTGGGTGGGCTGCTGGACTAACAAGGGCACTGACCGGCAGGAGGTCAAGTACCCTGTTAGTCTGGGGGGTAAAGGGGAGAAGTGTGGCGAAACCGACCTCGCCACGTGTCCTTGGAGGGGGCTGATTGCCCGCCTCTTGCCTTTGGACTATGGACCAGACTTTATGGGAATGTGATACCCCAGATAGCCATACCATGGAGCCTATTCATATAATGAAAGACTATGGGAAAGACTTTAGCTCCATGGCAATTGTACTGTGTGAGTAGGATCTGCGCGCTATTCGGTAGTTTTGTGCGTGCAGATCCCAGCTATCTGGGGATAGGTGAAATGTCTGTGTGTTATGTGTAAATGTGACTTTATGTATTTTAAAGTGTTTTATGTTGTTTTGCAACCATGTGGTTAATGGAGTCTGCCTTTAGTCCTGGGTAATTGGATTACTTCTCCAATTAACTCCAGGGCAGAAGGGAGGAAACCAGGGTGCATTGTGGGGATGTTTTTCTGCCAGCCAGAAAGGAACAAAAGATACTTTTAGTAACTTTTGAACGCCTGGTCGGATTCATGCCATTTTTTAATATGTTGTTCCCCTGAATGGATTGATTGTGGATATGTATTTTTATGTGAATGTGATGTATGGTTTTAAAGTTATGAAAGTTGTGTAAAAGTATATTTTACACGGTATGCATAATGGGATTATGTGTCACACTAAGGGGAGGGGATGTGTGGGAGGTAACATCTATGTCATAGGTTCTTTTATGCCTCCCCCTGGGTGTGGCCTGTATGTGTGAGTGGAAATAAAAGCCAGGCTGGATGAGCCAGTCCAGAGTTCCTGTTTTACCCTCAAAGTGATGTGTCGTCTCATTATTGGGGGGAAGGATTTATGGCATGCTGTTCCAGTTGACTGCTAGGAGTACAAGCCTATTCGTATGGTTCCTATTCAATGGTCTACAGCATTCATACGCTTGGGAGAATTTAAAGGTTCTCGGATTCGGTGATTGTGGTGTCTGCCAGAGTGCTTGGAGTCCTCAGGAAGCACTAGGAGCATCCATTAACGGAGGTACCAAGTCGGGGTGCCAGGTGATCCGTTACAGACACTATAGGCACCAGAACAACTACAGATTAATGTGGTTGTTCTGATGCCCGTAGCTGGTTCCTGCAGGCTTTTTAACGTAAACACTGGCTTTCAGAAAAGGAGGTGTTTACATTGCTGCCTAGGAACACCTTTAGTGGCACTCATTCAGGCAGCCACTAGAGTTGCTTGATAGGTCAGTGCTGCTGATGTTTAGTATTTCCACACTCTGCATGGAGACACAGAATGCTACCATAAGGATTGATTCATTGCATCTCAATGCAGACGTGATAATTGGTGTAGTGTGGCATTTTGCTGCGCATGTTTTTCTATGAAAAATAATTTGTGTAGTGCCAGAGAGTATAAAATGCAGACGTCCATGTAAATGGGTAAATGCATTATTCCATGAGTGAGTAGAGCAGATGTTTGTAAAAGCAGGAGTGTATTTGTATGGAATGTTGATGTGTGAATGTAAGGGTGTATTTATGTTGAATGTAAATACAGGGGTGTAATTTGTGGAGGACTTGTGTGTTGGTGTATGAATGCCAGTGTGTATTAGTATGAAATGTCTGTGTAAGAATGTAAATATAGATTTGTATGGACTGTTTGTGCATGAATGCAGTATGTTTGCACAGTATATATGTGAATGCAGGAGTGTATTTTTATGCGTGCAGAGTTTAAGCACGTGAATGAAGGGTGTATGTAACATTTGTGTAAGAGTGCATGTGTATGTGTGAATGAGAGGTGTATTTGAACCTGTGTCAGTGTATGTGTGAATGAGAGGTGTATTTGAAACATGTGTGTGAATGAGACGTGTATTTGAAACCTGTGTCAGAGTGCGTGAATGAAAGGTGTATTTTAAAACTGGGTCGGAGTGTGTGAATGAGAAATGTATTTGAAACCTGTGTCAGTGTGTGTGAATGAGAGGTGTATTTTAAAACTGGGTCGGAGTGTGTGAATGAGAAATGTATTTGAAACCTGTGTCAGTGTGTGTGAATGAGAGGTGTATTTGAAACCGGTGTCAGTGTGTGTGAATGAGAAATGTATTTGAAACCTGTGTCAGTGTGTGTGAATGAGAAATGTATTTGAAACCTGTGTCAGTGTGTGTGAATGAGAGGTGTATTTAAAACCTGTGTCAGTGTGTGTGAATGAGAAATGTATTTGAAACCTGTGTCAGTGTGTGTGAATGAGAAATGTATTTGAAACCTGTGTCAGTGTGTGTGAATGAGAAATGTATTTGAAACCTGTGTCAGTGTGTGAATGAGAGGTGTATTTAAAACCTGTGTCAGTGTGTGTGAATGAGAAATGTATTTGAAACCTGTGTCAGTGTGTGTGAATGAGAGGTGTATTTGAAACCTGTGTCAGTGTGTGTGAATGAGAGGTGTATTTAAAACCTGTGTCAGTGTGTGTGAATGAGAAATGTATTTGAAACCTGTGTCAGTGTGTGTGAATGAGAAATGTATTTGAAACCTGTGTCAGTGTGTGTGAATGAGAGGTGTATTTAAAACCTGTGTCAGTGTGTGTGAATGAGAAATGTATTTGAAACCTGTGTCAGTGTGTGTGAATGAGAAATGTATTTGAAACCTGTGTCAGTGTGTGTGAATGAGAAATGTATTTGAAACCTGTGTCAGTGTGTGTGAATGAGAAATGTATTTGAAACCTGTGTCAGTGTGTGTGAATGAGAAATGTATTTGAAACCTGTGTCAGTGTGTGTGAATGAGAGGTGTATTTGAAACCTGTGTCAGTGTGTGTGAATGAGAAATGTATTTGAAACCTGTGTCAGTGTGTGTGAATGAGAGGTGTATTTGAAACCTGTGTCAGTGTGTGTGAATGAGAGGTGTATTTAAAACCTGTGTCAGTGTGTGTGAATGAGAAATGTATTTGAAACCTGTGTCAGTGTGTGTGAATGAGAGGTGTATTTGAAACCTGTGTCAGTGTGTGTGAATGAGAAATGTATTTGAAACCTGTGTCAGTGTGTGTGAATGAGAGGTGTATTTGAAACCTGTGTCAGTGTGTGTGAATGAGAAATGTATTTGAAACCTGTGTCAGTGTGTGTGAATGAGAGGTGTATTTAAAACCTGTGTCAGTGTGTGTGAATGAGAAATGTATTTTAAACCTGTGTCAGTGTGTGTGAATGAGAGGTGTATTTAAAACCTGTGTCAGTGTGTGTGAATGAGAAATGTATTTGAAACCTGTGTCAGTGTGTGTGAATGAGAAATGTATTTGAAACCTGTGTCAGTGTGTGTGAATGAGAAATGTATTTGAAACCTGTGTCAGTGTGTGTGAATGAGAGGTGTATTTAAAACCTGTGTCAGTGTGTGTGAATGAGAAATGTATTTGAAACCTGTGTCAGTGTGTGTGAATGAGAGGTGTATTTGAAACCTGTGTCAGTGTGTGTGAATGAGAGGTGTATTTAAAACCTGTGTCAGTGTGTGTGAATGAGAAATGTATTTGAAACCTGTGTCAGTGTGTGTGAATGAGAAATGTATTTGAAACCTGTGTCAGTGTGTGTGAATGAGAGGTGTATTTAAAACCTGTGTCAGTGTGTGTGAATGAGAAATGTATTTGAAACCTGTGTCAGTGTGTGTGAATGAGAAATGTATTTGAAACCTGTGTCAGTGTGTGTGAATGAGAGGTGTATTTAAAACCTGTGTCAGTGTGTGTGAATGAGAAATGTATTTGAAACCTGTGTCAGTGTGTGTGAATGAGAAATGTATTTGAAACCTGTGTCAGTGTGTGTGAATGAGAAATGTATTTGAAACCTGTGTCAGTGTGTGTGAATGAGAAATGTATTTGAAACCTGTGTCAGTGTGTGTGAATGAGAAATGTATTTGAAACCTGTGTCAGTGTGTGTGAATGAGAGGTGTATTTGAAACCTGTGTCAGTGTGTGTGAATGAGAAATGTATTTGAAACCTGTGTCAGTGTGTGTGAATGAGAGGTGTATTTGAAACCTGTGTCAGTGTGTGTGAATGAGAGGTGTATTTAAAACCTGTGTCAGTGTGTGTGAATGAGAAATGTATTTGAAACCTGTGTCAGTGTGTGTGAATGAGAGGTGTATTTGAAACCTGTGTCAGTGTGTGTGAATGAGAAATGTATTTGAAACCTGTGTCAGTGTGTGTGAATGAGAGGTGTATTTGAAACCTGTGTCAGTGTGTGTGTATGAGAAATGTATTTGAAACCTGTGTCAGTGTGTGTGAATGAGAAATGTATTTTAAACCTGTGTCAGTGTGTGTGTGAATGAGAGGTGTATTTAAAATACCCTGTGTGCCTCTGCCCTGTCTAAGCCCTTCATCCCACATATTTCTACCCCCTTTTCTCCCCTAGCCTGCTTACCTGAGCCAATTTGATGTTTTTTTTCCTTCCCCCAGCTTTCTGAAGCAGCACCTGGGGGCTGGGAGGGATCTGCTGGGCCAGGCTCCAGTCCTCACTGCTGTGAGCTCCGTGTGAGAGGAGAGGAGAGCAGGGTATGATGTCACTTCCTGCCCCCTCCCATGCTCACAAGGAGCTCTCTGTACTGATCGCAGGCATAGAGAGGAGACCTGGCAGTGAGAGCAGGTATGCTGCCAGGTCTCACAATTAACGGGGATTTATTTACAAGGAGGTTTGTTGCAGGGGCCCTCCTATGTCATCATGGGCCCCTGCAACCTTCCTTTTGACTATGGAGATCTCTGATCTCCACTTCAGAATCATGTGTGCAGCCGGGCCCCTGACTCACTCGGGCCCTCGGTCCATGACCGATCTGCCCGAGTGGTCAGTCCGCCCCTGAGTGCGGTACTAGGCACAGCTAAGATACTGCGCAGAAAACCCACACTCCCAGGCCTCTGGTAGAGAACCCCAGCATGAGGTGGATTACGAGTAAATAAGTGATCATTAGACATAATGTAGAAGTACGTTGACTGCAACCTGTTACAATGAGTTAAGGAAAAGTCATTACTTAAGAGAGCATGCAAATATAAAACAAGACAATATAATAAACAGCCATTAACATGTTTATTGTCAACAACAAGATCTTCCGTTGTTCATTACACTATTCACTAAGAGATGGTAGAAACAGACGATAATCAGACCAGTTTGGGAGTTCAGGTAACACCAACCAGGAGATCAGAGTCTAAAATACAAAAAAAAAAAGGCACAAATTAAATCTATGAACACACAACTAAATGACACATTTTTAATGGAGAATAAATCCGATATCTCTTCATTTTCATTACGATTATTCATGGAATTGATGGTGATAGTTTACTAGGCCCCGCCCTATTAAAAACCAGCCCGTTATTGCCCACGTAAAAACATTGGGCTTCAGGCCTGAGAGTTTGCAACAGGTAGCACCAGCAGTCAGATGAGCACTAGGAACACGGAGTGAGTTCTTCGCACAGCTCCAGGTAGCTCGTACTGTAGTGATTCGTGCAGTCACTACAAAGAGACCTCTTGTGAAAGTAGTAGAGAAGGGATTCGTGGGACAGGGAGAGAAGGGATGGGGAGGGCAGCGCTGCTAAAGGCAAAGGCCCTGGTGAGCCAGCACAGCTAAACGGACAAGGGCACATGTATGAATGTGGGGATGGTGCTGGTGATTGGCTGTATGTGTGTACGGGAGTGGTTATGGGTTTGTAGTGGGGCAGGGATCATCTTACCTTTTCGGAGACGGGCCAGCAGACAACTTTCCTCCCACCTCTCTTTTGTGTTTCTGTTTCTGTCACAGCTATCGGGAAGCGCGTCCTTGCCAATAGGGTTGGGGAGTATCAGATGGAATGTCAGGATATGGACAAAGTGGGTCTCAACCTCCCCTGCTCTGTAGGGTAAACTTTTCAGTTACCGACTTGGACGTGCCCACCGAGCTAAAAGCTGGCTGGTGGTGAGCATTTAAAGGAAAAGGGACTTTTGGTTTGGACGAGGGGGAGGCGAGAACCGAGTGGGCAAGTTTTGGTGCATAGACACCTGGTTAAGTTCATTGGCAAGGACGGTTATTTAAGCTAAAGGCTGTAAGACAATAGTTATATGTTAAGTTATGGTTATGTATATATGTATATATATATATATTTATGTGCTTATTTATATTTGAATTGAAGGAAATGAATAAAGTTCGGATGAGTCCTACAGTTGTACGTTTAATAAATGCTGTGGCCTGTTTCATCCAATATTCATTGTCTGTCGTTATTGGGGAAAAATTGGGGTAAGTTCGTGATTCATGCACCACATTCCCCGCTACGTCCATACATGAGAATGAAAGATTCTGCTAACAAGAAGCGAGAGACTGGTAGGGAGACAATCGTAACCAACGCGTTTCATATTCTACAACACTTTATCAAGTTCACTAAAATAAAATAAAAAAAATCCCTTTATCATATTGAGTGGTAAAAGGAAGATGTTCCAGCAACAGGGAAATTATGTATTACAAAACCCACCAAATAGGAGAAAGGGGGAAAATCACGTAAATATTATGAGATACACCCAGGTAATGACATAAATTAAACAAATGAATAAATGGAATAAATCAAAGCTAGACAAGGACAATGTAAGTACAAAAACACATAATAAATCATGTGGACATGTATATGTTCGAACATTCATTCCCTTATTACGAGAAACAATGAAAAGCTTTGAACTGTGGGACAATCTGCATAAGGTGAGGTGTGAACACTACAGGTTACAAACAGCCCCCCAAAAATGGAAAATAATAAAAGTGAACCCAGAAATCCTTTTCAAAAGTGGCCAGCCGGCCAGCTCTTGAGCCCCCCAGGACGTGAGGCAAGCAAGGGATCTGCCTGGGCGTTTGGGGGGTGACTTTTTTTGCCGCCCCGTACAAAGTGCTGCCCAAGGCAGATGCCTTGTTTGCTTCGCGGAAGACACTGCTTTGCTTCCTTGAGCATGAGGCAAAGATATCTCTAATGAGACAGAGAGGGGTATTTTCTATATACATCCCTACATGGTTATTAACCCCTAATAGGGAACACATGGGATGGGCGGCAGCATTGTAATATTGCTGTGTGATACAAAAGTGAATACAAATACAAAAAAAACAAGTCCTGCGCTCAAACTCCCACTACTCTTGTGCGGCAGCAACGACCATAGTACACATCAGCCTTGACATGGCATTTGCCAGGGCGTTTGGGGGGCGGCAGAAAATGCTAAAAGTGCCACCCAAGGCAAATGCCTTGTCAGCTTCGCGGTAGATACACAGCTGAGTGTAGGACCCACCTGAGAGGTTTGCCTTGAAGTGGCAGGTGGGCATTCCCTCTGATGGCCATAGGAGTTTGTTTAATTATACATTAAGGGATTAAGGAGAGAGCGCAGGTAACTTTTGCTTTGGTTTGTACTGTAAGTATTGGGGCTGATGTGTACTATGTACTTGTTTTTTTGTATTTGTAATTTGAAAATGTATTGTTGTATTGATACACACCTGTTTTTTGTTTCACTTATTGTATTGTTGTCTTTGTTTTAATGTGTTCGTATATTGCTTTATTTAATGATGTATATCTCTTGAGGAATGATTTAACATATTTGTTGTCACATCAGGAAATTATAATCTCAGCAGACAGGACAATAATAATATTAATAATATTTTTATTATTTATAGATTTGTGTGATTTTTAATTACCTTCCCATATCAGTTCTCCAATTTATTTGTAAGCTGCTTATGCGGGTTGCATTTACCATCTAACTCACTTTCTTAATACTAACTCACTCCCTGACCCTCTTCAATCTGGCTTACGCTCCCTCCAACCTACTGAAACTTCCCTTAGCAAAGCGACCAACAACTTAAATCACTGTTAAATCTAAAGGTCATTACTCTCTCTTGATTTTCCTTGACCTCTTTGCTGCCTTCAACACAGTTGACCACTCTCTTCTCCTACAAACCTTCCATAACCCAGGACTCCATGACACTGTACTTTCCTGGTTTTCATCCCATGTTTCCGAACACTCATTTAGTGTCTCTATATTTGGGGCCGAACCTAGGGTTAGAGGCACCTGGGTGCAGACATTTTTTAGTGCCCCCAGGTGGGCGTGGTCATCTTACTAACCCCTCCCCTTTGCAACAACTCCACCTCTCGATCTAGACACACACTCACTGACAGTCACACACGCTCACTGACAGTCACACACACTCACTGACAGTCACACACGCTCACTGACAGTCACACACGCTCACTGACTGTCACGATTCGGGGAACCCAACACGCTAACACACACACAGAAAAGTGTGCATTACCGGTCCTTAGAGTGGCCGGGCTAAGCACACACAGAATAGTCAGGAGACAAGCCGAGTAAGGGGAACCAGAAAACAGAATAACGAGAAACAAGCCGAGGTCAAAGGGTAGGAGAAAGTCACAAAGTCAGTATAACAAGCCAGAGAGTACGTAACCAGAAAACACACGTTCAGAATCAATACCATAAAGCAAAGACCACAACAGGGCAGGGAGGAACAGGAAAGGTAAGTATTTAAACCATCAGGTTAATTCTGATTGGATAATTTCCAATCAGAATTAACAATCACACGTGGGAGATATCTAAACCTCCCACTGTGATTGAGGCACTGTGCCTTTAATGCCGGGTCAGGTGACTGACCCCGGCGTGACATATCTTGGACAGTCTTCCAGCGTGCAGCGTCATGCATGCTGCCACTGAGGGGCGTGGAGGAAGACGCGGGCGGCATCCGAGGCTGGAGGGATGCCGCTCGCCGAACCCACGTGGAGAAGGGGACCGCGGACGGCTGGAGGGTGAGTGCCGCGATCGGACTGCAGCCTCCCCTTGCAGCCGCCCGCGGGATCCTGACACTGACAGTCACACACGCTCACTGACAGTCACACTCTCACTGACAGTCACACTCTCACTGTTTATTTCTCACCGATGACATCATTTAACCCGGCTCCTTGTGTTCAAATTTGTATATTGTATTCTCTGTTAAAATACTGAAGATGTAAGTACATCTAATTAACTGGATTATATCTAATTAACTGGATTATATCTGAATAATTAGATTATATCTAATTAACTGGATTATATCTAAATATCTGTATTATACCTGATTAATGCGATAGTTTATTCCTGTATATCACATAATGTTTTACGTGATTTTATCGGCAGATAGACGCCACTTTGAGCAGTCTGAAATCAGCAATTTTGTGAGTTTTTTTAAATGTTCACAAAGCTTGTTAATGGCATCCCGGTACTCTGAAAGCAGTAAGTGGAAAGCTAATGTGTTTTCTATTTAAAATAATAGTATTGTGCAAATCATTAAAGAAACATTATAGTGATATAATATACTGACTCTATAGTTATAAAAGCGCTGTTTTGGTGTCGGGTGCCTTTGTCTGCCTTTAAAAATTTATTTTACTCACCTAATTTCTAGCCCTCTGCCGGTCTTGCCGTGGTTGGCTCTGCCTCGTTGGCTAAGATCTCAGCCAATCCAATGCTTTCCCATAGGAGGCTATTACACTTGCACAGCATAACTCTATGCTGCGCCAATCAGAACCTTCACACAGAGATGCGCAGAATGAATGCCTCTTTATAGGGAGCATTAAGCGACTCCATGGAGATCGTGGAGGTGCTGCACATTGTGAAGCACTGACCCAGGAAGCACCCCCTAACGGCTGTCTGAGTGACTGTCACTAAAGGTGTCCCTAAGTGGCATTGTAAACAATACCATTTCTTACAGGCTGTAGACACCAAAACAAAAACATTAAACTTCCCTTTAATTCAAATGAGCAATACACAACTTTTCACCATCTTCTGGTGTACGGAATATTTCATCCTTATTTTTTTGTTATAGGATTTTTTTTTTTTCCCCCTTTACTGTGAGATCCTTACGGTAAATTCTCATCTCCACAACAAACTGAGATTAATGGAATGAACTGTTAAATAGAGGAATGGAAAGATTGGAGATTTGCCTTTTTAAAAATCTATTCTACCTATAATATAATCATTTTTTTTAATTACTGTTAAGTAGATATACCCTCAATGAAAACCTGCATGCATTTAATTATGCATTTATATAATTCGAGGTATATCTAAAACAACTTGCCCCGCCCAGACTCTCTTTGTCTGTCCAATCACAGACTCCCAACGCAGCTCAACGAGAAGTCTTTGCAAGGCAGGCAATTGCTGCCTCTTGAGTTTAGTTCCACTGAGCTAACCGAACCAGGAAGTAACAGGACCAGCTGTCTGATTGACAGCCAGGGGGGTGTAACAAAGTTAATTTTTATTGAAATCTGCAGTTTTTGTAAAATGAAAAGAAGACACACTCTTCACACATAAAGAACTCCAGCAAGCTAAAACTATGTAACAGTGCGGGTTCTTTGAATTAAAAGATATGGTGACTCTCAGACACTATGCTGAATAGATCCCGTGATCAGTATTATATTACGTCTTTCAGACCGTTACCTGGTCATACTAACCGTTGTTGAGGAAGTGGATACGTCTCCTCATTCTTCACAGGTAACATAAAATGTGGTACTTGATACAAAGTCCCAGTTTTATCCCGATAATGATCACGGTGTTGTTCAGCGACCTATCACAAGAAGCATGCACCAGTGAGTGACATCAATACTCCAAGAGAAGCTGAAATTCAAGCAGTTAGGGCAGCTTGCTAACTGTTTAAGCAGGAAAGGATCGCACAAAAAGATTAATCACAAAAATGCAATCAGTATTACGCATGGGGTGAGATATTCCTTTATTCTAGCTCGAATGATCCAATGCGAATGACCTTACTATTTCCTTATCTGAAATGATATACATAGATACGTTTTTGCCAATATAATGTAATGTGTTGGTTAAATACCGTATATTACGTTTTTAGATCGTTACTTCCCTTAGACAATAAACTTTATTAGAGAGTGTTTACTTTTTATCAAATTATTCTACTAATTTGGTTGCTTCACAAACTGATTTCAATCTTAAAGTATTAAAGAGCAAACACATGTTTTTAACTTTTTGTCTGTAACCCTAAAATGTTAAGTCATTTTTTTTTAAATGTAATTAATATATTTCAACCCACCTCAGAGTTAATTGGGTTTATGAATACTCCTCACGCAGGACTAAAATTGTGGATTTTTGAAAATTGTAATTCTTTATAAATACATAAAAAACTCACAAGATTAAAACTAATTAAATGTAAGATTTGGAGTCAGTTTTGATAGCCCATTAAGTATACTAGAGTGTCTATTCACTAAGTGCCGAACGGCATCCAAACAGCATCTGTTTAAACCCATTTGGCCAATCACAACCTGCATTTGCATTCTGGTTTAGCTGCAGTTTGGGACTCCATATAATATGGATTTCTTGGTAATTCACAAACAGGTGAATTACAGCCAAATTAGAGCTCAACCGCCTTAATTCAGTTGTTCCAATTCCCCGTATAGAGGCCAGGGATAGGCAGCCTTCAGCACTTCAAATGTTTTGGACTACACCTCCCATGATGCTTTGCCAGCATTATGGCTGTAAGAGTATTGTGGGAGATGTAGTCCACAACACTTGGAGTGCCGAAGGTTGCCTACCCGTGTTTTAGGCCATCTTATCCTAAATCACCCGAATGTTAATGCAAATATCCCTTAAAGGGACACATTCATAAAATCTTGGAATTTCACAACAACAGATATAGATCCATCCAGTGACTCGATTACTGACTAGCAAAATGTAACACAACAACATTTAAAATGGATAAAGACACTTTAATTTTAGGGGTGTGAGTGAGGGGGTGGCAAGGGGCAGACTGTTTGGTGACTTACGAATAACAATAGATACAAATAAAATGTAATTTAGAACAATAACAATGTTTCTTTTTACACAGACTGTTTTCTAAACACATTTATTGCAGTTTAAAGACAAGTTACTGGGAGTATTATTGCTGTGGAGCTCTGTTATACACTCAGACACATTACTGGGAGTATTATTGCTGTGGAGCTCTGTTATACACTCAGACACATTATTGGGAGTATTATTGCTGTGGAGCCCTGTTATACACTCAGACACATTACTGGGAGTATTATTGCTGTGGCGCTCTGTTATACACTCAGACACATTACTGGGAGTATTATTGCTGTGGAGCTCTGTTATACATTCAGACACATTACTGGGAGTATTATTGCTGTGGAGCGCTGTTATACAGTCAGACACGTTACTGGGAGTATTATTGCTGTGGAGCTCTGTTATACACTCAGACACATTACTGGGAGTATTATTGCTGTGGAGCTCTGTTATACATTCAGACACATTACTGGGAGTATTATTGCTGTGGAGCTCTGTTATACATTCAGACACATTACTGGGAGTATTATTGCTGTGGAGCTTCGTTATACACTCAGACACATTACTGGGAGTATTATTGCTGTGGGGCTCTGTTATACACGCAGACACATTACTGGGAGTATTATTGCTGTGGAGCTCTGTTATACACTCAGACACATTATTGGGAGTATTATTGCTGTGGAGCTCTGTTATACACTCAGACACATTACTGGGAGTATTATTGCTGTGGAGCTCTGTTATACATTCAGACACATTACTGGGAGTATTATTGCTGTGGAGCGCTGTTATACAGTCAGACACGTTACTGGGAGTATTATTGCTGTGGAGCTCTGTTATACACTCAGACACATTACTGGGAGTATTATTGCTGTGGAGCTCTGTTATACATTCAGACACATTACTGGGAGTATTATTGCTGTGGAGCTCTGTTATACATTCAGACACATTACTGGGAGTATTATTGCTGTGGAGCTTCGTTATACACTCAGACACATTACTGGGAGTATTATTGCTGTGGGGCTCTGTTATACACTCAGACACATTACTGGGAGTACTATTGCTGTGGAGCTCTGTTATACACTCAGAGACACATTACTGGGAGTATTACTGCTGTGGGCTCTGTTATACACTCAGAGACATTACTGGGAGTATTATTGCTGTGGGGCTCTGTTATACACTCTCACACACATTACTGGGAGTATTATTGCTGTGGAGTTCTGTTATACACTCAGACACATTACTGGGAGTATTATTGCTGTGGAGTTCTGTTATACACTCAGACACATTACTGGGAGTATTATTGCTGTGGAGCTCTGTTATACACTCAGAGACACATTACTGGGAGTATTATTGCTGTGGGGCTCTGTTATACATTCAGACACATTACTGGGAGTATTATTGCTGTGGAGCTCTGTTATACACTCAGAGACACATTACTGGGAGTATTATTGCTGTGGGGCTCTGTTATACACTCAGACACATTACTGGGAGTATTATTGCTGTGGAGCTCTGTTATACACTCAGACACATTACTGGGAGTGTTATTGCTGTGGAGCTCTGTTATACACTCAGACACATTACTGGGAGTATTATTGCTGTGGAGCTCTGTTATACATTCAGACACATTACTGGGAGTATTATTGCTGTGGAGCTCTGTTATACACCCAGATACACATTACTGGGAGTATTATTGCTGTGGGGCTCTGTTATACACTCAGACACATTACTGGGAGTATTATTACTGTGGAGCTCTGTGATACACTCAGACACATTACTGGGAGTATTATTGCTGTGGAGCTCTGTTATACACTCAGATACATTACTGGGAGTATTATTGCTGTGGAGCTCTGTATTACACTCAGACACATTACTGGGAGTATTATTGCTGTGGAGCTCTGTTATACACTCAGACACATTACTGGGAGTATTATTGCTGTGGAGCTCTGTTATACACTCAGACACACCAACAATAAGGAGCTCCTAGAAAAGAGGGATAGAGGGATTTGGGCCCAAAATAGGGACTATCCCTCCTAATTAGGGACACTTGGGAGATGTGAAAATGTTTTGACCTTTTTTGAATGTAAGTTTTCAAATCACCACAACTTTTTGCTTAGTAAATAGATCCTATAATATGTTTCAATGTTTTGGTGTTTACATACAGGACAAGTAGCCTTCATGGGGTAATAATGACTATTTTGGGGAGTTAAGCTGTTCTGTCGGGTTACAGACCTTTTTAAAGCCTTTCAGTTCTTCTGTTCTATCGTAGTCCACGTTATATCTTGAGCAGTTTGGACTATACAGCCATCTGTCCCACCCTCGAGACCTGCTGCTTATAACTAATGCAGGATCATTTGAGTATCTCGTAGGGAACTGCCCGCCCTTAGAGTATGGCGTCTGGCTGGAATTCAGAGCCGTAGAGCGGAAATCCTGGAAGTATCGAGCCGAGGTGTTTCCAAACGTATCTCCATAGGTGAAGGCTTGGGCCGGAACATATCCTCGATATCTGGAAAATAAAATATACGGCCATGTAGATATTTGGTGCATTACTTATATCAATCCTCCTATGAACACTAGAAATATCAAACACAAGCAAGTCCTTTAGGCTTATTTTGTGGGGAAAAAACACAAAACAATCATTTCCAATTCACGTTTCATTAATTAAATTCTAATGCACATTCCATGACTGTGTGCAATGGGTAGACATAGCCACAAACATAGCTTGTATTATGGACATATAGCGATCCAGAAATCTTCATTTATAGAAAAGTGGAAACTGAGGCTTCAGCCTTTCTTTATGAATGACAACATCACAGCACTGGATAAATTCATTCATTAACATCTACATTCACGTGTTAATACGGTACATACATTAACACACCTCACACGTGCAAACTGGCCCAGGGAACTGCAAATGCCATTAGGTTTTGTGTTTTTTTTACAAATCTCACTTAAATCTGCATTTCTTAGAATATCTGAACAATTGCTATTTTAGAGAATAAGTGTTACAGTCATACATTTATATGGAAATACACACACTGCACTCATTCACCATCTGTTCACACAGATATATTAACATGATTAGTAGGAATACACAGCAAAACTGAAACAGGAATTGTAAAATGTCCAGTCTGCCCGCCTCCCCAACTACAGGAATATATAACGAATAAATAGAATTTAGTGCATATATACCCAGCATTCAGACACACCACACAAAGAAACGCACAAATGCATTCTCACATCACATCATCTTATACCTCCCAAGTGTCCCAATTTAGGAGGGACAGTCCCTATTTTGGGCTCATATCCCTCTGCCCCTCTTTTATCTTCTAATGTCCACCTTTTCTAGGAGTTCCATATTGTTGGTGTATCTGAGTGTGTCACAGACAGCTACTATAAATGGGTTTAGAACTCCGTCTGTTTGAATAAGATACATTTCGGTTCCATAAATTATTATTGGCAAGTCACCTGAAATAAGAGCAGCCCCACCCCTGGCCACACACCCCTAACGTTAAACTGTCTTAACTAAGGTATGAGCAGATTCTCACGATCCCATTTAATGCTGTATGCATGGTGTGTGAATGAGGTTACCAGATTATTTTGTGCGTTTCTACACAATGAAAATCAACCTTCTGCAATTATGTTATTTATATGTATAGGTAGGTTTGCATGTAATAATATCAGTAAACACTAGAGGGTGCCAGATAACAATAAAACACCATTGTTACTAGTAACATACGCATAGAGAGTGAGGAATTCTCTACTTTCTCACACGGTGATGGTCTGTGTTGGTAATATGTAAAATATCATCGGATTTACTAACAGTTATTCACCAAAATGACAAATCAAATAGGATTAGGAGGATTCACAAAGCCCCAATATTAACATTTATAACCAAACAAATCAAAACAAATTCAAACAGCACACTGACCGCAGTCCACTCTTTCAAATACCTGGGTATGTGGCTAGACCCCAATCTATCTTTTGGCCTCCACAACTTGCACCTAAACTTTATCCAAAACTAGGTGCATGTCTTCCTCTTGTACAATTACTTAGAGCCCCACCTGCCACCGATTAGTTCCCCCGTGTATTATTAATAGAGCCCCCACCTGCTGCTATTGGGTGGGGGCTAAAGCGGGGAAATTAGGTCCATGGTATAAAATGAATAGCCCCCACTGCTGATAAAAGGTGGGGGCAGGGGGGGCAATAGGATGTCACCCCCATTGTTTTAAATGTAATACCCTCTACCAGCTGGCCACAAGTTGGGGCAAGGGGGTTAACATTGATTTGTCCTCTCCCAATGTATATACCTAATGCCCCCCAATCGATACCCATGACTATGACCATCCGGTAATTTTACAGACTCATGGGAAGGGGCCTTACTAGTGACCTGGCAGCAATGGCTGCACATTTGCTAGTTTATAACATTTAGTAAATAAAAAGCCTCCCTTATAAAATGTGGAACTCTTATCGACTCCCACAGGCTTGTTATTAATTACTTTATTAATGCGGTTTGTGGCCAGCGAGCGTTTGCCAATCACCACATATTTAACCCCCGCATACATTTGCATAAAATAGTGAATGCTAATTTGAGGATATGTGGATCCTGTTGGATGCATGCTGAATAAAAGTTGCAAGCCAATTTGATTTATTTTCCAGTATTTTTTATTTTTATTAATTATGGTATCTTTTATTATTATTTAATGTAATATATTATTTTTTTAACCTATTCCATTAGAATTTCCTTTGTTTTACTTTTAGCATAATCGTAAAAAAAAAAAAAAAATGACAACAATTCCAACAGAGGCAAATCCAACTTACAGGCAACTTACAGGCACATAGGCTTGTGCTCAATGGTAGGCCTGGGTTCTACGGTAGGCATCTGCTCTATGGCAGGCCTGGGTTCTACGGTAGGCATCTGCTCTATGGCAGGCCTGGGTTCTACGGTAGGCATCTGCTCTATGGCAGGCCTGGGTTCTACAGTAGGCATCTGCTCTACGGCAGGCTTGTGTCAACACTTTTTGGTTTTGGAAATGCACGATGTCCATGTCACATTTTTGTGATTTTTTTTTTCCATTTTGTTAAAAAAAAAAAAAGGTGTTTTATGTTCTTTGTATATTGGTGTGCAGTTTACTACATACCTATTTATATTGGATTTTTTATGTACGCTTTATAAGGTTAACACCCATCATTTAATGTGGTTTTTCACACCAAATTCTGTCTGTACAGGTTGAATCTGCCAGTCACATTCAGTGTTTGGCTTTTAAATAAGCGCTTTTCAGTTACCTGAATTCTATCTTATCTGAATCCTACCGAAAGACTGCTGTGAAAAATCGCATCTGGAAATAACTATTATTTAATAAAATATCCTTAAAGGGACATTACCCTCTTTGAAGTAATTATGGGGGCTTTGGAGAGATCTTACCTTACCGGGTTAAACTAGTTTCAAATGGATTAAACCCAAAAGGCGCAGCAGTGAGCAGGAAAGTTTTGTATTGGGCACAGGTTAATGGCTATTATTTTTGTAGCGGAGAGCCGATCTTGCACAGCTATTCTCCACTAGAGATTCCAGTGAGGCTCAGGAACAAGGTGATGTTAAGTCCATAGGCAAGGTTTCCAGCAGGTAAAGTAATACAGCAGTATCCCCATCGCAATCCCAATAACTGGACGACACACAGTTTCAGGAGTAGACTGACAAGCTTTATTCCACAGTTCCTTATAAAGCCCTCTCCCATGCAAGGGAGGAGGTTCTAACACTTAAGACATTATCCAATCTCTAAGTAGTAACCTCCCACAGATCTCCTCCCCTCCTCTAGCATCATAATCCCCTTATTGTGTACACAGTTTTCCCCGAGTTTTGGATGTACCCTAAATACTTGGGGTACATCCACAAATCCAACATCCCCAGATAGCTCTATTCTGGGGGACCAACATACTTAAAAATTAGCCCATTCGGATGAATGGTTCGTGAGATATGGGGTTCCAAAGATTTGACCGACCGCATGGGTAAAGTATCCGAAAACAGTTCCATGCATTTTGGCCCTGCGGTCGGTCACAAACAAGGGAATGAAAACAGGCGAATTGCCTGTGTTATAGAGCCTGGAGAGGGTTTGAATGAATTCCCTTGTTTATGGGGCTCTTTCTACCGAACGGCGGGTCATTCGGTAGTTTCCATACGAATTTCTGGAAGTATGGAGGTCTCAGCGGTGTTTGCCTAGTCAAGTGTCCGATTTTAGTTCCAGACACTCGACGGCAAAACACCGCTGTTCGGTAGTTTAAGATGGCCGCCGCCACGTGTTTGTTTCCCGAATGGCGGCCACCCAGAGGACAAAGACCACACTGCACTGATTGCCAATTACCTGTTTGCAACATTGTTGCAAACGGTAATTGGAGGCACACTCATTCCTGGGTGGTCTGGTTGTTCGGTAGTTTCATTCCCTTGTTTTATTTGAATGATTCTACCGAACAACTAGAGGAATACAATTCTTTACATACATTTAACTGTCATTATACCCGGATACCATGCTTTCTATACATGTACATATACATTAAACCAGCCATATGACCAAATACACTTATTCTCATACATGTCGTGGGACAGCCCGGTACCAATCCGCTACACTGCTCCCCCTTGCCCACAAGCCGGCATACACAGTCTGATCCAACACGGATCGGCTTGGGGATGTCCGGGGGCTCACGGATCATTTCTCTAAGTCAGTTTGTCTTGACAACCCGTCAGCATTTCCATTCTGCTTACCCGGCCGGTACTGGATATTAAAGTCAAAAGGCTGTAGCGCCAAACTCCAGCGCAGCAGCCTGGCGTTGTCTCCAGCCACCCGGTTCAGCCATACTAACGGGTTGTGATCCGTGAGCAAGGAAAAGGGCTGTCCATATAAATAGGGTTGTAGCTTCTTTAGGGCCCACACCACAGCCAGGCATTCCTTTTCGATGGCGGCGTAGCTTACTTCTCGAGGTAACAGTTTGCGACTGATGTAAGCCACTGGATGTTCCCCGCCATCGGCCCCGACTTGACTCAGTACTGCCCCCAATCCAAACATAGAAGCGTCTGTGTGTACAAGAAAACGTTTAGTTGGATTGGGAGCTGCCAAGACAGGGGCATTTATCAGTGCATTTTTCAATTGTTGGAATGCCTGCTCACACTCCGGGGTCCAGTTTACTTGGCGGGGAAGGTTCTTACGGGTCAGGTCAGTGAGGGGTTTGGCCAGGGCGCTATAATTGGGAACAAACTTCCGGTAATACCCTGCTGTCCCTAGAAACGCTAAAACCTGGGTCTTAGTCCTAGGGGTGGGCCACTGGGCTACAGCCTCTACTTTGGCGGGTTCGGGTTTTTGTTTACCGCACCCTACTCTATGTCCCAGGTATTGTACCTCAGCCATGCCGATACTACACTTGGCCGGCTTCAAGGTCAGACCTGCTTCCCTTATCCTATCTAGTACAGCTCCGATGTGAGCTAAGTGTTCCTGCCACGTATTGCTAAAAATAGCAATATCGTCCAGGTAGGCACATGTATAGTCCTGGAATCCATCTAGGAGTCGATCCACCATCCTTTGGAAGGTGGCTGGGGCGTTTTTCATCCCAAATGGCATGACCTTAAACTGGTACAAGCCAAATGGGGTGACAAAGGCCGACTTCGGGATGGCGTCTGGGGCCAGGGGGATTTGCCAATACCCTTTACACAAGTCAATAGTGGTGAGGTATTGGCCCCTGGCCATTCAGTCCAGTAACTCGTCTATCCGGGGCATCGGATAGGCGTCAGATACAGTCTTCTCGTTCAATCTCCTATAGTCCACGCAGAAGCGGGTCGTACCGTCTCGCTTTGGTACGAGGACTACAGGAGATGCCCAAGGACTGTCTGAGGGTTCAATCACCCCCAGTTGGAGCATTTCGTCGATCTCCTTACGCATGTTTGCCCGTACCGCTTCTGGAATGCGGTATGGCGTCTGGCGCATGGGTAGTTGCCCTGGGGTCTCGACCCGGTGAGTTGCCAGAGGCGTGTATCCAGGTACATTAGAGAACGTTTCGCGTTTCTCTTCCAATAGTTGCTGTACCTCGATCCGCTCCTGTGGGCTCAGCCGATCTCCCAGCGTAACCTCCCCTAAATCTCCGGACAGCTGCCCATCCCCCAGCAAATCGGGGAGGGGTAAGCTGTCAAACTCTTCCGTGTTAGGGGCACAGATGGCGGTTACCTCCTCAGTACGCTCGTGGTAGGGCTTCAGCATGTTCACATGGAGCATGCGTCGCCCCCCAGTCCCTGTGCAGGGGCCGATAATATAGGTGGTATCGCATCTTTGCTCCACCACCTTATATGGGCCCTGCCAGGCGGCCTGTAACTTATCATGTCGGACAGGTTTTAAAATTAGTACCTTCTGCCCGACCTGAAAGCTACGGTCCCTGGCTCCCCGATCATACCATGTACGCTGGCGGGTCTGGGCCTCCTGAAGGTTTTCCCGTACCGTCTTGGTCAACGCTTCTAGGCGGTCCCGAAAGGCCAACACATATGGTAGGATGGGAGTGCCATCTGTGCTCCGGTCTCCCTCCCAATGCTCTCTAATAAGATCCAATGGGCCTCGGACCCTCCTTCCAAACAATAATTCAAACGGGGAGAACCCTGTGGATTCCTGCGGCACCTCCCGGTATGCAAATAGGAGGTGCGGCAGGAATCGTTCCCAGTCCTTGTGGGTCTCTGCGAAGGTTCGGAGCATCTGCTTCAAGGTACCATTGAATCGTTCGCAGAGCCCGTTCGTCTGGGGGTGGTAAGGGGCGCTGATAATAGGCTTAATGCCACAGATCCTCCAGAGGTGTTGGGTGAATTCTGCGGTAAACTGGGTACCCTGATCCGAGATAATCTCCCTGGGTAATCCCATCCGGGAGAATATCCGCATGAGGGCATCCGCGACCGTCTCAGCGTGGATGTTGGTCAGAGCCACTGCTTCTGGATACCTGGTGGCATAATCTACGACCGTTAAAATATACCGTTTTCCTGACGGGCTAACTTTATTGAGGGGGCCTATCAGATCCACCGCTATTCGGCTAAAAGGTTCCTCTATTATGGGTAAGGGGTGAAGTTTAGCCTTCCTGCGATCCCCCCTTTTTCCCACTCTCTGGCAGGTATCGCAAGTCGTGCAATATCTGCGTACTTCCTGGCTAATCCCTGGCCAGAAGAAACTCTGGGTTAGTCTGTACCTGGTGCGACTAACCCCTAGATGTCCGGATAGCGGAATATCATGCGCTATCCGGAGTAATTCAGCCCGGTACCGCTGTGGTACCACTAATTGTCTCCTCGCTATCGGGTCTAACCCCGTAATCTGTTTGGTTGTTTCCCTGTATAAAAGTTGTTTATCCCAGATAAACTTCTCTCCCTCCGCCCCGGGGGAACCCGTGCCAACCTTGTCCCTATACACCTGAAGCGTGGGGTCTGTTGCGACTTCAGCTACAAATTCATTAGGTGGAGCCCAGGGGACACATTCTAGAGGGGGGGTAGGGTTGCTTACCTGGACCTCCGGCAGTGTGTTGTGGTCCTGGGTGCGGGCCTGTTGTCGGGTGACTACAGGGTTGACCTCTCCTGTGGTGGGTGACTGGGGCTCAAAAGCAGAAGTGAGCCTCCCCAGATCGTTCCCCAATAAAACCTCCGCCGGTAAATGTGGCATCAACCCCACCTCCACTTCCCCTGCCCCCGCTCCCCAATGTAAATGTACCCTTGCTGTAGGTAGCCGGTACACTGCTCCCCCAGCTACCCGGACGGCAACAGTTTTGTTCAGTTTTGCCTGATCTGAAATCAGGTGGCTCTGTACCAAAGTGATGGTGGCTCCCGAATCTCGTAATCCCCGGACTGCTGTACCATTCAGATATACCGTCTGTCGATGGTGCCGTAGATTATCCACATTGGCCTGGACCGGATCTGCCTCGTGCAGTACCTCCCATTGTTCCACAGTAGTAATGGGGACTGCGGAACCATATGGGGTGGTGACTAGGTCCTGGTAGTGGTGGGCTGCGGCCGCCCTGGGTGGAGGTGGGCCTGGACGAATCCAGGTGGAACGGTCCCGTAGCTGTGGGCATTCCCTTTTATAATGTCCCCACTTCTGGCAGTGATGACAGGGGCCAGCGGTGGGTTGTCGGAACCGGGGCTGTGCAGCGGGTGGTGGAGGTGGTGGTAGCGGTCTCGGTGGAGCTGGGGTGTAGTTGTTTCCCCCGAATGTTTTAAAGGTTGCTTTTGGAGCTGCAGGTTTTTGTGACCTGCGTGCATCCAGGTAGTCATCCGCTTTCCTAGCCGCCTCGGTAAGGGAAGTAGGGTTTCTGTCCCTTACCCATTCCTGGACCTCATTGGTTACTCCCTCATAGAACTGCTCCATCAGCAACATTTGTATTACATCCTCCATAGAACGTGCCTTGCTAGCTTGCACCCACCCGAGCGCTGCCCCCTGTAATCGGCATGCCCACTCTGCGTGCGGGTCCTTCTCTGTTTTCTTTAGATCCCGGAACCTCCGCCGGTATGCCTCGGGTGTTATAGCATACCTGGCGAGTATAATTTCTTTCACTTTACTGTAATTCCTTATTTCGTCATTAGGTACAGTCCGATATGCCTCTGCTGCCCTCCCGGTTAACCTTCCGGCCAAAATAGGTACCCAGTCCTCTGCGTTAATTTTATGCAGTGCACACAGTCTTTCAAAGTCTTGCAGGAAAGCGTCTATATCTTCCTCTGCCTCCACATATGTTTTAAAAGCCTGGTATGGTATTTTAGGCTTACCTTCCTGTGGCACATTAATTGCAGAGCTTTGTTCTGGTGCCTGTGTCCTTAGGATGAATTCTTGTACCTCGGCCATTGTCCTGGTAACAATTTCTGTTGGGGGGTTTTCCCCATAAAAGGATAGCCTGAACTGAACCTGCCTCTGGAATTCCGATCCTTGTGGTGTTCCTCCCGGCTCCCTCTGTGCCGGAACTGAATCGCCCTCCATTCTGTACTCTGCCATGAGTTCTGTAACAAGTACTGCTTTCTTCTTATTGCTGGCTTGTATACCCCTTGCCTCTAGGAGGTCCTTTAGCGTGGAGCGTTTTAGCGCAGAAAAATCAATCTCCATCCGTACTCCATTTACGCTTGTTCCTCTGTGAGTTTGGATCCCAGCGCTGCCAACCAATGTAGCGGAGAGCCGATCTTGCACAGCTATTCTCCACTAGAGATTCCAGTGAGGCTCAGGAACAAGGTGATGTTAAGTCCATAGGCAAGGTTTCCAGCAGGTAAAGTAATACAGCAGTATCCCCATCGCAATCCCAATAACTGGACGACACACAGTTTCAGGAGTAGACTGACAAGCTTTATTCCACAGTTCCTTATAAAGCCCTCTCCCATGCAAGGGAGGAGGTTCTAACACTTAAGACATTATCCAATCTCTAAGTAGTAACCTCCCACAGATCTCCTCCCCTCCTCTAGCATCATAATCCCCTTATTGTGTACACAGTTTTCCCCGAGTTTTGGATGTACCCTAAATACTTGGGGTACATCCACAAATCCAACATCCCCAGATAGCTCTATTCTGGGGGACCAACATACTTAAAAATTAGCCCATTCGGATGAATGGTTCGTGAGATATGGGGTTCCAAAGATTTGACCGACCGCATGGGTAAAGTATCCGAAAACAGTTCCATGCATTTTGGCCCTGCGGTCGGTCACAAACAAGGGAATGAAAACAGGCGAATTGCCTGTGTTATAGAGCCTGGAGAGGGTTTGAATGAATTCCCTTGTTTATGGGGCTCTTTCTACCGAACGGCGGGTCATTCGGTAGTTTCCATACGAATTTCTGGAAGTATGGAGGTCTCAGCGGTGTTTGCCTAGTCAAGTGTCCGATTTTAGTTCCAGACACTCAACGGCAAAACACCGCTGTTCGGTAGTTTAAGATGGCCGCCGCCACGTGTTTGTTTCCCGAATGGCGGCCACCCAGAGGACAAAGACCACACTGCACTGATTGCCAATTACCTGTTTGCAACATTGTTGCAAACGGTAATTGGAGGCACACTCATTCCTGGGTGGTCTGGTTGTTCGGTAGTTTCATTCCCTTGTTTTATTTGAATGATTCTACCGAACAACTAGAGGAATACAATTCTTTACATACATTTAACTGTCATTATACCCGGATACCATGCTTTCTATACATGTACATATACATTAAACCAGCCATATGACCAAATACACTTATTCTCATACATGTCGTGGGACAGCCCGGTACCAATCCGCTACAATTTTTTTAATAAACGGTCAGTTAAGGGCACCAACTATCGCTATCACTGGCCACCAACTCAACTATACCTGATCACCATGGCAGCTGAAGAAGGACACAGGAGGCAGTACTACAGGACGCCAACTTTGGGGTTACATCGTTCTAAAATGTTGTAACCCCATGATGGAGAGAGTATAGCCCCCATAATGACTTCATTGAGAGGACCACTGAGATTATTACGGGGGGCTGGAGTAAATACAGAGTGGTCCTTTAATGAACTTCTAATCTGTATTTATTTTGAAATATTATTGTTTAATATCCTGCTATAATTAATTTGCTGTATGGCTCTCAATAGATTTGTGGAAAAAGGTTTAATTACGTGCATCAACCTCATTATGAAATCAAATGTTAGAAATAAGGTCATTCAAGGAGTTCAGGAAGAAGAGATTTTAGTTTAATTACTGAAACACCAGCACTTCTATCGTATCTTAATTAAATTACTTTATCAAATATGCAAAAACATGCTTTCTTTTTAACCAGTAAAAGCAGAATGAGTCTGCTACGTTCTGTGTAAAACTTTGGAAATGGATCATAGTTAGCAGATGTCGTTAGTTTTTTGGGGGGGATTTTTTTTTTTTTTTTTTTACAATGTTTTTGCCAATATTATAAAGTCAGAAGTAAGAAATATATATCGTTTATGGTAACAATAGTTAGAAACAAATAATTTACACATTTGCTGTTCACTTAGGTCATCATAACAGAGAAAGGACACTATTCGTAAAATCTACGGGTTGTGAGATCGGTGCCTCTGATGAGAACATTGTGTGGCCCTATCAGAAGCACCGATCTCACAGCTCCTAGATTCTACAAATACAAAGTGATGGAGTAGTTTGTGATATCCAATCAGTGATGGAGTAGTTTGTGATATCCAATCAGTGATTCTCTCTATTTATACAGTGATGGAGTAGTTTGGGATATCTGTGTAGGGATGCATTGTGTGTGTGTGTGTGTGTATTATGTGTTTCTGTGTGTGTGTGTAGGGATGAGTTGTGTGTTCTGTGTATGTGTAGGGATGAGTTGTGTGTTTCTGTGTGTGTAGGGATGAGTTGTGTTTGTGTAGGGATGAGTTGTGTGTTTCTGTGCGTGTTTAGGGATGCATTCTGTGTTTCTGTGAATGTGTAGGAATGCCCTGTGTTTTTCTGTGTGTGTGTGGGGGGGATAAATTGTGTGTTTGTGTGTGTAGGGATGCATTGTGTGTGTGTGTGTGTTTATAAATTGTGTGTTTCTGTGTATGTGTAGGGATGAGTTGTGTGTTTCTGTTTGTATGTGTAGGGATGAGTTGTGTGTTTCTGTGTGTGTGTGTGTGTGTATGTAGGGATGCACTGTGTATATGTGTGTGTAGTGTGAAAGAGAGAGTTTGTGGGGTGGGATAGAGGCTGAGTCTTGCAGCTCTTTATTTTTATTACTATATTTTGTTAAAATATTTTTTTGTATTTTTTGTGTCTTACACCCCCCTTTAGTGTATTACAAGCTCCCTGTGTGTCTCTTTGTATGTCTCCTACACCCTCACAACTTTTTGCGTCTTCCTCCCCCAGCCCTATTGTGTCTTTTACTCCCCCAGCCCTATTTTTTTCTTTTACTCCCCCAACCCTATTGTTTCTTTTACTCCCCCAGTCCTATTGTTTCTTTTACTCCCCCCCAGTCCTATTGTTTCTTTTACTCCCCCCAGCCCTATTGTTTCTTTTACTCCCCCCAGCCCTATTGTTTCTTTTACTCCCCCAGCCCTATTGTTTCTTTTACTCCCCCCAGCCCTATTGTGTGTTTTACTACCCCCAGCCCTATTGTTTCTTTTACTCCCCCAACCCTATTGTTTCTTTTACTCTTCCCAGCTCCTTTATGTGTGTTTCTGTCACCCCAGACCCCTCTGTGCGTCTTTCTCCTTTGCAGGCCCCTCTGTGTCTCTCTCTCTCCCGAGTCCCTCTGTTTGTCTCTTTCTCCCCTACCTTATGGACTGACCAGCGCACATGCCGGGACTGTTGCAGCAAAAACAGGACAGTTGGCAAATGTTAATTTCCTGTAGGTCCCTGGTGTCTCTCTATGAGAAGTATCAGACTGGCTGAGTGTGGTTAGTACCATGCCTTTCCTGTGATTCCCCCAGTGTCTCTCTATGAGAAGTATCAGACTGGCTGAGTGTGGTGAATACCATGCCTTTCCTGTGATTCCCCCAGTGTCTCTCTATGAGAAGTATCAGACTGGCTGAGTGTGGTGAATACCATGCCTTTCCTGTGATTCCCCCAGTGTCTCTCTATGAGAAGTATCAGACTGGCTGACTGTGGTGAGTACCATGCATTTCCTGTGATTCCCCCAGTGTCTCTCTATGAGAAGTATCAGACTGGCTGAGTGTGGTGAGTACCATGCATGCCCTGTAGGTCCCCAGTGTCTCTCTATGAGAAGTATCAGACTGGCTGAGTGTGGTGAGTATCATGCATGCCCTGTGTCTCTCTATGAGAAGTATCAGACTGACTGAGTGTGGTGAGTACCATGCATGCCCTGTAGGTCCATGGTGTTTCTCTATGTGAAGTGTCAGACTGACTGAGTGTGGAGAGTACCCATGCATTTCCTGTGATTCCCCCAGTGTCTCTCTATGAGAAGTATCGGACTGGCTGAGTGTGGTGAATACCATGCCTTTCCTGTGATTCCCCTAGTGTCTCTCTATGAGAAGTATCGGACTGGCTGAGTGTGGTTAGTACCATGCATTTCCTGTGATTCCCCCAGTGTCTCTCTATGAGAAGTATCGGACTGGCTGAGTGTGGTTAGTACCATGCATTTCCTGTGATTCCCCCAGTGTCTCTCTATGAGAAGTATCAGACTGGCTGAGTGTGGTGAGTACCATGCATGCCCTGTAGGTCCCCAGTGTCTCTCTATGAGAACTATCAGACTGGCTGAGTGTGGTGAGTATCATGCATGCCCTGTGTCTCTCTATGTGAAGTATCAGACTGGCTGAGTGTGGAGAGTACCCTGTGTCTCTCTATGAGAAGTATCAGACTGGCTGAGTGTGGTGAGTACCATGCATTTCCTGTAGGTCCCTAGTGTCTCTCTATAAGAAGCATTGGATTGAAGCAGAGACCTTCTAGTCAGAAGAAGAGAAGCGTCTCATAGAGACTGTGCAGAGATGGATTACCAGTTATTTCACATGGGGGGGGGGGGGGGGACATAATCTAGACCTCAGGAACACTAATATTCCAAATAAATATATTTATTTTTAATGTTAGAGTGATCCTCTAATAGATGAATGGACAGATTCTGAATTAGTAGACTGTCAGAGTGGATGAGCATATTCCCTGGGTGAATGAAAAATGTTCAAGATGAATAGACAGAATTTCTGGATGAATTAGCGGATTTTCAGGGTGAATGGACAGATTCTTTTCAAATAATTTTTATTAAAGTTTTACATATTTGTATAACAACAGGAATATAAACATTGTATTTGGGGGTAGGAAGGGAAGGGAAACTTGGAAATGGAAAAGAATAACCATCCAGTATTACAATAGGCATAACAGTGTATATGGCAAAAATAAAAATAATATGTTTTTACATCAATGCACTTTAATAGCAAATATGTCAAAGACCATATGCTGTTTTGATTTTTTCTTCCCACTTGTCCCAATTATATTTTAATATTGGGAAACCACGCATATGAGCTCTATGTGATAATTCGTGTGCCTTGTTTTCTAGAATCAAATTAAAAACTTCCCTGAGAGATGGCACATCTTGGGACTTCCAATGTCTAGGTAAACAGGATGTAGCAGCGATCAAAATGTGACCTATGATTATTTTGTCTGTTCTATTAATGGACTCCGGGAGTTTTTTGAATAAGGCTAGTTCCGAGGTTAAAATGCTAATGGTCCTGTCCACTTTAATAATTAGGTCGTGAATCAATTTCCAATATTTAGTTAATTTAGGACAGAACCACCAAATATGGGCCATATTGCCCACACCCCCACAATCCCTCCAACACCGGTCAGAATACATATTGTTCATGTTGTGCAATCTAGACGGGGCTAGGTACCAACGATATAAAATTTTATAATGATTTTCAAAGTGGTCGGTGCAATACGAAATACCTTTTAAAGCTTTAAAAAAACCGAACCATTCTTCTAGATCGTACTGGGCACCCAGCTCCGTCTCCCATGACAACATGTGTTTTAATTTAACTAGGGGCTTGGCGTTATAAAACGAGTAGCATAAGGATATCGTGCCTTTACTAGTGGGGCTGCATAAAAAAGCTTTCTCTAATGGAGACATCTCAAGCGTTTTATAGTTTTTATCCGTTTCAGGTACCTTATATTGTTCTTTCAATTTGTCAATGATTACCTTACATTCCAACTCACATACATTCGTTAATCCATACTTAAGTTTCAATTTTTCCAAAGAAAGAATAGCATTGCCGTGGAAAAAATTGTCAAGATTAGTTATAGAGCATTCCTTCAACAGTTCTATTTTTAAGGATGGAATATAATCTTTCAATAATTCAATAGGCATTGCTCTATATAGGCTGGGAGAATGATCATTTTTAAAAACAATATCCCAGGCCTTAAGTGTAGTCTTGGTAGATAAAAATAACTTTGTAATTCCAGGTCTTTTCTTAGAGTTTAACCAGGGTAATTCCGACAGTCTAACCGGTAAAATTCTGGATTCTTCTATTTCCATCCATCTGGGTTTATCAACCTGATTGCCAAAGCTCACAGCCACTGCAGCGTTAGTGGCGAAATAATATTTGCGGAAATCGGGAACACCGATACCGCCATTCGATTTGTGGTGCTGCAGGGAAGTGAGCTTCACTCGAGCAGGCCTATTCCCCCAGATGAACTTCATAATTGTCGAATGAACTTTATTAAAAAATGATAATGGGATGGACAAAGGGATGGTCCTAAAAAAATATAGAATTTTTGGAAGTATCGTCATCTTAACAGATGCGACCCTCCCCAGCCATGAAAGTTCCATTCCGCCCCATCTCTCCATCTCCTTTTGTAGGTCCGACCATGCTTTCCTCAAGTTGTGATTATGCATATTTACCAAATTTTTACATAAATTAATGCCAAGATATTCCATGTAGTCAGCTCTCCAATCAAATAAATATAATTTCTTAAGGGCAATAGTTTCCGAATTTTTTAAATGAAATGGAAGGGCCTGAGACTTAGACTCGTTTAATTTGTAGTACGATATTTCGCCAAATTGAGTTAAAATGTCTTTGAGGTGGCTCAAAGATTCTTTTGGGTTTTTGACAGCCAGAATTATATCGTCTGCAAACAGGCCAATTTTGTGAGCGGATTCTTTAACAACAATTCCTGCAATTTGTGGGGTTATTCTAATTAGTTCAGCCAGGGGTTCTATTGCTAAAACAAATAGAATTGGGGATAAAGGGCACCCCTGTCTCGTCCCATTGGTTAGAGAAAACGTTTTAGACGAAAAACCGGAAGCCGAGACATGGGCGGAAGGTGCACAATATAGCGCCTTAACTGCTGTGATAAAGGATAGTGGTATGTTGAATCTTTCTAACGTTCTCCATAAATATCCCCAATGTATCCTGTCAAACGCCTTCTCTGCATCTAGAGATAGAAGCAATGAAGGCGTTTTGGTCATATTGATGTGCTGAATCAAGTTTATGAATCTTCTAGTCCCATCGGGCGCCTGTCTATCCTTTACAAAACCCACTTGATCCTTATTTATTAGCAATGGGATTAATTTGGTTAATCTATTTGCGAGAACTTTAGAATAAATCTTTGAATCATTATTGATTAGAGAAATGGGTCTAAAATTGTGGCATCTATCAGGAGTTTTACCTGGTTTTGGTAAGGTGACTATTCGTGCGCTCAAGGACTCCTCTGGCATCGTTCCCCCGGACTTATAGGAATTGAATAATTTGGTCATGTGGGGAATCAAAATTTCTTGAAAAGTTTTATAATATAAAATAGTGAATCCATCGGGACCAGGGGCTTTTCCGGATGGCATAAGTTTAATCGCCTCAGCTATCTCTTTTGCTGATATTTCACATTCTAAACTCTCCAAGTGTTCTGGAGACAACCGAGGCAACGTCACTCTGTCTAAGAATTTATCAATGGTTGTTGCAGAAGGCTGGGTAAGGTTCGAATCGCGTTCTAAATTATAAAGTTTACCATAATACTCTGCAAACATGTCACTTATTTTAGTAGGATGAAACACTTTTCGCCCCTGATCATCAAGTAAATACGCTATTTTTGATTGTGCATTCACATGCCGGAGTTTGGATGCCAAAAGAGTAGAGGCCCTGTTGCCTTTTAAGTAAAACGTTTTCCTGAGACGTCTCACCATAAGAGATGTACGATCTAAATTAATTTTGTTAATTTTAGCCTTAATTTCTCCTATCATTGCTGATATGGAAGACGAGGGACCACATTTATTGGCCTGGTTCAAATTGTACAGTTCTTTTTCCAATGTTCTTAAATTATTGCTATTAAGTTTCTTCAGGTGAGACGCTCTAGAAATAAAATGACCTCTTAACACAGCCTTATGCGCATTCCAAGACACCTCGCCAGGAACCTCGGGTGAGGCATTTTCCAAAAAATAATCGCTCAAAGCTTTCTCCGTCAATGATCTATTCACAACATCGTTTAATAAATAATCGCCTAATTTCCAGGATCTATTCGGGGCTGAAGAAGCAATTTTGTCAATATGCATTATGATTGGAGCATGGTCAGACCAGTTAATGTCTAAGATATCAGATTTCAAGATGTGCGGAATTACAACGGAAAAACTTAAAAAAATAAGGCATCGCTACTCTGGAAATGTATCTATCTTACTGATTGATGTATCAACCCTATACTGTAAAATCACTTGAACATTTCCCCAATTTTCTCTTCTGTACCCCATCTTTTATGCCTTTAATAAAAGAAAGATTGACAAAAATCCAAAGTAATCCCGCTAAAACTCCAGACTGGAGCAGAACCCAAAAGCCTGTTGCAGAGATAAAGTTTTCTCAGAACCAAGCCATAAAAATCAATAGAGAAAAATCATGAAGATAAACGTGTATATATAAAAAAAAAAAAAAAAAAAAAAAATCCTTAGTGAAAATAGGAAGAACATCTGAACTTGAAGTGTCGAAAGATTTACGACCGTGGAAAATGAAGACTGTAGCCCTATGAACTGGAAACTCAGGAAGTGTCCGATTTGCTTCTCTTGCTGGCCTGCAGAGGAGTAGATGGCGATAGTCTATGAGGCGATACCTGACTCCTATTCATGGATTGGATGAGTTCCGTTCCTTCCTCAGGCGACGTGATTATAAAATTCCTGCCATCCATGCGGAAAAGGACTTTAACCGGGAATCCCCATCTATATCTTATCCCTCTTCGTCTTAGTTCCGCGGTAAAAAGTTGAAATTCTCTGCGTCGCCTCATTGTTTGGGCAGAGAAGTCTTGGAAGACCTTCATGCCGCTGTAGTCCCCCGTGAGACCTGACGTGCGTACTGCACCCAGAAATTCCTCTTTAATGTGGTAATAGTGAAATCTCACTATCACATCTTTGGGTGCAGCCGCAGGCGCATTACCAGGTTTAGGCAATCTATGGATGCGGTCCAATAGCAGATCCGTATTTTTAGCAGTTGGTAGAGCTGCCTTCACCATTGCCTGGAAATAACTTTGTAATTCCAGAGAGTCTATATTTTCAGGGATCCCCCTGATCCTTAGGTTATTACGCCTACTTCTATCCTCGGCGTCCGCTAATTTTTCCGCCTGTTGGTGTACTTGCTTCTGAAGCTCTTTTACAGTTTCAACCAAATCCAGGTGAGATTGCTCTTGAGAGTGCAATCTATTCTCTATTATCTCCGTCCGCTGATTAATGCCCTCCATGGCTCCATACAAAGTGTCAAAGTCTTTCTTAAAGTCGTTTTTCAGATCGACTCTCAAGTCTTTAATGAGTTGTATTATCATGCCTGCTGATGGTGGCAGATCATCTGCCAATTCAGGTGGCATATTAGGATTGTAAGTCGCTGCCATAAACGTGGTGGTAGCCATATTGGAGGTGGCAGTGGCCATCTTGGGAGTGGAATACACACTGTCTGGTCTGGCAGCCATCTTTGTTGTGGCATCATGACTTTTTCTCTGTGGTAGTGCAGAGAAATTACTGGTTTTGAGCATTTCAGCTCCTAATTCCATATCTTGGACCTCTGGGCTTTCCATAGCCCTTACTGTGCCTTTAAGAGTTTGGGGTCGGATAGCAGAGCCCCCCCCCTCCGGGACCGACAACCTAGAGGCCGAGGATCCCGATGGGGAGCGAGACCTCACACTATCCCCCCCTTTACTTGCAGCCCGGTCACTTTTGTAAGTGAGTGACCGGGCTGCTCTATGCTGAGACCGCGAGCGGCTTGCTGGGTGGTCCTTGCCGCTCGCGGGAGACACAGCTTTGTGCTCCGAGCATGCTGAGTGCTCGGAGCACTCTGAGCCGCACACAGAGGTGTCGGCTAGTGCGGCCGCGGTCCCGCCGCTCTCTGGATGCCGCGAGCGGGTCGCGACCGCACAGGCATAAGTTTTGGCATGTGAGACCGGGAGGGAGGTGGGGAGGGATTTCCCCGGCGCCACCAACGATATTTTAAGCGGCGAAACCAGCCGCGAGCCAGGCTTGGAGGCAGGGGAGTGAGCCTGGGCACCCTTACTCACCCCAGCAGCTCCTGCTCCTGATTTCTTCGTGACAGGTGCGGATTTTTCAACTTTCTTAAGTTTCTCCATGTTAGGAATTGTATTAGGTGTTAGTATTTATATGTAGAATTTCTTCATTTAAATTGAATTGGTGCTTTATGGACAAAATTGCCCCCCTTGTCCAGGAGCCTCTCTAAAACGTGGCCATCTAAGATGGTGGCCAAGACACGCCCCCCCTGAATGGACAGATTCTCAGGATGAATTCGCGGATTTTCAGGGTGAATGGACAGATTCTCAGGATGAATTAGTAAATTATCAGGGCGAATGGACCGGCTGTCAGATGAATTAGTGGATTATCAAGGTGAATGGACAGATTCTCGGGAGAAATTAGTGGATTATCAGGGTGAATGGACAGATTCTCAGGATGAATTAGAGGATTATCAGGGTGAATGTAGAGATTCTCAGGATGAATTAGCGTATTATCAGGGTGAATGGACAGATTCTCAGGATGAATTAGTGGATTATCAGGGTGAATGGACAGATTCTCAGGATGAATTAGTGGATTATCAGGTTGAATGGACAGATTCTCAGGATGAATTAGTGGATTATCAGGGTGAATGGACAGATTCTCAGGATGAATTAGTGGATTATCAGGGTGAATGGACAGATTCTCAGGATGAATTAGTGGATTATCAGGGTGAATGGACAGATTCTCAGGATGAATTAGTGGATTATCAGGGTGAATGGACAGATTCTCAGGATGAATTAGTGGATTATCAGGGTGAATGGACAGATTCTCAGGATGAATTAGTGGATTATCAGGGTGAATGGACAGATTCTCAGGATGAATTAGTGGATTATCAGAGAGAATGGACAGATTCTCAGGATGAATTAGTGGATTATCAGGGTTAATGGACAGATTCTCGGGATGAATTAGCGGATTATCAGGGTGAATGGACAGATTCTCAGGATGAATTAGTGGATTATCAGAGAGAATGGACAGATTCTCAGGATGAATTAGTGGATTATCAGGGTGAATGGACAGATTCTCAGGATGAATTAGTGGATTATCAGGGTGAATGGACAGATTCTCAGGATGAATTAGTGGATTATCAGAGAGAATGGACAGATTCTCGGGATGAATTAGTGGATTATCAGGGTGAATGGACAGATTCTCAGGATGAATTAGTGGATTATCAGGGTGAATGGACAGATTCTCAGGATGAATTAGTGGATTATCAGAGAGAATGGACAGATTCTCAGGATGAATTAGTGGATTATCAGGGTGAATGGACAGATTCTCAGGATGAATTAGTGGATTATCAGGGTGAATGGACAGATTCTCAGGATGAATTAGTGGATTATCAGGGTTAATGGACAGATTCTCTGGATGAATTAGCGTATTATCAGGGTGAATGGACAGATTCTCAGGATGAATTAGTGGATTATCAGAGAGAATGGACAGATTCTCAGGATGAATTAGTGGATTATCAGGGTGAATGGACAGATTCTCAGGATGAATTAGTGGATTATCAGAGTGAATGGACAGATTCTCAGGATGAATTAGTGGATTATCAGAGTGAATGGACAGATTCTCAGGATGAATTAGTGGATTATCAGGGTTAATGGACAGATTCTCTGGATGAATTAGCGTATTATCAGGGTGAATGGACAGATTCTCAGGATGAATTAGTGGATTATCAGGGTGAATGGACAGATTCTCAGGATGAATTAGTGGATTATCAGAGTGAATGGACAGATTCTCAGGATGAATTAGTGGATTATCAGGGTTAATGGACAGATTCTCTGGATGAATTAGCGTATTATCAGGGTGAATGGACAGATTCTCAGGATGAATTAGTGGATTATCAGGGTGAATGGACAGATTCTCAGGATGAATTAGTGGATTATCAGAGTGAATGGACAGATTCTCAGGATGAATTAGTGGATTATCAGGGTGAATGGACAGATTCTTAGGATAGTTGGGTAGTTTCAAGGTGAAATGTTATCTGGATAAATTGGCTGGGCTAACTGATTAATCTTTAAGTTTTTGCATTTTCTTTATTTTGGAAAAAATAGAAAGAAAATAGACAGCGTTTTATTATTTCGTGAATAAAGGGCATCACAGTTTACAGGAGCCCCACGCTCCGATAGGCATCGCAACTCATGCAATTAAACTGCAATTTAAATACAAAGACTTGTTAGCTGAGCTTGTAACATTATCTTGCTTCAGCTGAACCACGGATTATATAACTTGATAAAAAATTCATCTAGGAAGGGCCTTGTTTCCGCTCCAGATAAAAAATAAAATAGCCTGGCTACCCAGATAAAACTCAGCTATAGAAAGCCAGTCGGGAAATGGCTGCATTGATCTCATAGAACAAATAGGAGCTTCAAATTTAATTATCAAACCAGATAATATAATTAAAGGAACACAAGTGTGTATTCTTGACCCTATAGTGTAGGCCTCTTGCCCCCCTAAATAAGTAGGAAACTCACCTTAATTCCCCCCCCCCCCTTAAATAACTAGAAAACTCACCTTATTTCTTCCCCCCCCCCTTAAATAACTAGAAAACTCACCTTATTTCTTGCCCCCCCTTAAATAACTAGAAAACTCACCTTATTTCTTGCCCCCCCTTAAATAACTAGAAAACTCACCTTATTTCTTGCCCCCCACCCCCTTAAATAACTAGAAAACTCACCTTATTTCTTCCCCCCCACCCCCTTAAATAACTAGAAAACTCACCTTATTTCTTCCCCCCACCCCCTTAAATAACTAGAAAACTCACCTTATTTCTTGCATTAAGCTGTATACTATACATTAAGCTGTATCCCGTACATTAACCTCTATACTATACATTAAGCTGTATACTGTACATTAAGCTGTATATTATACATTAAGCTGTATACTGTACATTAAGCTGTATACTATACATTAAGCTGTATACTGTACATTAAGCTGCATACTGTACATTAAGCTGTATATTATACATTAAGCTGTATACTGTACATTAAGCTGTATACTATACATTAAGCTGTATACTGTACATTAAGCTGCATACTGTACATTAAGCTGTATATTATACATTAAGCTGTATACTGTACATTAAGCTGTATACTGTACATTAAGCTGCATACTATACATTAAGCTGTATACTGTACATTAAGCTGTATATTATACATTAAGCTGTATACTGTACATTAAGCTGTATACTGTACATTAAGCTGCATACTATACATTAAGCTGTATACTGTACATTAAGCTGTATATTATACATTAAGCTGTATACTGTACATTAAGCTGCATACTGTACATTAAGCTGTATACTGTACATTAAGCTGCATACTATACATTAAGCTGTAGTTGTTCTGGTGACTATTGTCCCTTTAACTAATTTGCATAATACGTCACAGTGTTCCATATACTGTAGAAAACAGATACA